>NW_009723348.1:15131-57568 GCF_000703405.1 Apaloderma vittatum | reverse complement strand
AAACTTGCTGAGGGTGCACTCAATCCCCTCTTCTGTGTATCTTTTTCCTTTTAGGTCAGTCCTTGGCATATGCCCTTTTGGAGTTGTGTTTGTATGTAGATGTGAGGGTTGTACACACTGCTCACACTTCACTATTTTCTCTTTTCGTAACGGCAATCACATATTATCCCAACCAGTTTTGTGATGGCAGAGATGTTACTTGTTAACGTAGAATTGTAGAATAGCTTGAGATGGAAGGAATCTTTAAAGACCATCCATTCCAATCCTCCTGCAGTGAGCAGGGATGTCTTCAACTGGATCAGGTTGCTCAGAGCCCTGTCCAAACTGACTTTGAATGCTTCCAGGGATGGGGTTTCTATCACCTCTCTGGGCAACCTGTGCCAGTGTTTCACCACCCTCATTGTAAAAAAAAATAAATTCTTCCTTGTATCTAGTCTGAACATATGTGTTATTTTATCAATAATGTTAAAAGAAGTGCCACATGAAGGACATCACTGCTGCTGGCCACCCTGTTGAATGGGGTTGTCTTGTATCCACACATCAGGGCAATAAAGGCTGTGTGTAGCCTGGCCTCTGGCTCCAGCCAGAAAAGCTGACAACTGTTACCACATAGACAGCACAAAAATACCAGATCACTTTTTACAGGAACAAGTGTTGTTTTAAGCAGTTTTTTTCCTGCTTTTTGACATCCTCCTCACCCACAGGTCGGTGGTAACAGGCACCTTGCAATGCACTCAATATAAACCCGTTGTTTATAGTTGGTGCCGTCCAGGTGATATCTATTGCCTATCTCATGCTATTGTTCTTCAGAGGGTGAAGGAATTCCAAAACAACACCTGGAGTAAAGACGAATGCGAGCACTACATTGACACTGTCCCCAAGGCCAGCAGTATTCTGCTCAGAAGCCTGAATTGAACCTTTGGTCTCTATCACTTAGGTACTTTTCCACTTGGCAGAGAAGTGAGCTGAAGCGCTGGCCAAGCTGGCTTTGTTTCATTTGTCAGCTTGTTCATGCACTAACAACACTGATAATGTCAACACAGCTTTAAGAATAGTGTTTGCTAAGTTGTTCTGGCAGGTTATAAAATGTTGTGGCATTTTCATAAACTTGCATTTCCACATTCAGCAACAGAATGGGTACAGTGCTAACATTTTACAGACAGCGGTAATGCTCCTCACTAAACCGTAGCAGTGTTGAAGAAGGCTTGGTTAATTGTCGAAAGCAGATCGGGGATCTATTTGAATCTTTGAATCTAGGACTAGCTCATATATTCACTATTTTTTTGTGAGCTATAGTTATATCGCATTTGTTCACACAGGAAAGAATACCAACTCAAAGAGGACTGCAGATAGGGGAAATGTATATTTATCAGTTGCAAGAGTTTGTGAGGAAAGGTGCTTTTGAGTTGCAAGATAGTATTTAATTATCTGTGAAAAGGCTTTATCGATAGTTGTCTTCTTTACATTTTCACAGGACAATAACGTCTCCATAACAGTGCAGTAAAACAGTCTTCAGCCTGCAAGGTAGGGAAACATTATGTAAATTTAAACACACAGAGCCACTCTGAAATTGTTATCCTAATTTTTTTTTTGTTTTTCTGTTATCAGACTAAAGCAGAACCCTAGGAAGAACTCATAATACGCTAATTTTGTTGGTGGTGTTTTAAAGTTTTGAATGCTTCTACGTTTATGCAGTAGTTTCATGTGCTTCACCTTTCAGCAGTTGTAGATATATTACACAGAATATATCAAGTGTCCTGATCAGTTTTGTGAATCAACAACGCAAATTAAACCAAAGGACAATGTTACTTCCACAAAGCAAAGAAGATCTTAAGGCTAGTCCATTAAATACAGGTTTCAGGAGTGTTCACAATTGCCAATTCTTTTTCCTTATTCTTTCTGATTAATATGCTAGAATTTTGGTATGATTTATAAATAGAAAAAAAAACAACACACCAAACCAAACCAAAACCAGAAGTACATTCCTTTATATTTTTTGTGAACACACCTAGTCAATTTAAAATAGTCTGTTGTTTAAGTGTCACTAGCTTAATTAAATTCGTCATTTTGAAGCAGAGTGATAAACAGAGGCTGTGGGAACTTTAGGTAGCCTCTATGTGCTGCATAAGTTCTTACTAGCTAATATGCATTTGTACAAGCAAATGTGAGCTAGTGGAAGATAATCTGTAAAATAATTTGAGAATTTTACTCTAATTTATTAATCCAACGAAACTATAGAAATTATAACAAACTTTTCCAAATGGAAAATTTCTAGATGGACAGTATTTTTATGGATGCATTTACCTTAACTGAGCAGTCACTGTTCTATGTATATTTATTTTCTCATGTGTCTGAGAATATGAGCTGTTAGGATATGGCCTTTGTCGTGCTCCGTATAAGGAAGCCTAAGTGCTTCATGTTTGTGGTATCATGAGTATTCAGAATATCTTCTTTTGCGCTAATGTACTTTGTAACCCTCCAATATTCAGTATTGAGTCTGCAAGCACCATTGAAAATCAGTATTTTAATAAATCAAAAAGAAATGAAGCCTGTACTTCTGTACAGTACACTGAATGAGAGTCTACAAACACTCCACAAAGAAGTACAAATCACTCCAGTCCTGCTCAAGGTCGTTACTAGAAGTCAGTAGAACAGGTAGGAGAGAGATTGGGCATAGGTGGTGCCAGCACCTACAGGGTAGGTGAACCATGGCCTGGAGGCATCTGAGGGGCATCCTAGCCTGATAACAAGGGATGTGGTGGTGGGGACAATCCTAGTGCAGAAGAGGAGGTGCAATGTCTGGGTTTCATTTGCTGTTTAACTGACCCTTAAGAATCACAGCAGGGGAATGCAAACTTAGCAGGTAACATGGCAGCTCACATGGCAGGGAACGAGCAGGGGTTCTGGGACCCTGCTTGGGCTGCTCTTCACTCATCGGAGCTTGCAGTTTCCTCTACGGTCAGGGCATGACTTTGTCAACTATGACTTTGTCAACTATTGTCTTCTGACAATAACTTCTGAGAACTTTGGAGAACTTCTGGAAACAGTTCTAGGAACTTTGAGTTGTGCAGGGGAGGCCACTGAGATGATGGGGCTGGAGCACTTGCTCCATGAGGAGACAATGGGGTGGCTGAACTCTGTGGAGCAGAGGTGACTTTGGGGACACCTAAGAGCAGCATGACAGTACCAAATAAGAGATTACCAAGACAGAACCATCCTTTTTACTCAGATGCACAGTGGAGACAGGAGAGGTACAGACTAGGCACGAAGAAAACTTTCCGTGAGAAAAGTTAAGCACTGGAGCAGGTTGCCCAGTGAGGTTGTGCAATATGCATCCTCAAATATTTTCAAGACCTGACTAGAACGAGCCTTGAGCAACCTGGTTTTAATACAGTGTTAAACCAGCTTCCAGCAAGAGGTTGGGCTTGGACCTCCTGGGGCTTTTCTAACATTTCCAATTATCCTATGGTCTTAAGAACAAGTCTCTTCTGAAATCTCACTGATACTGTTACAATTTTTCATGTGTGCATGGACATAGTCGTATTTCGAATGAGGCAGTACCACAGCTAGTGTCTTCCAGGCCTAAGACTGGGGCAAAAGACCTAAAAAGTAGGGTGGCTTTGCAGCTGAAGTGGCAGCAAGTTCAAAAGGATGAAGTTGACAAAAGATTTGTTTTCTGTTCAGAACACGACTGTTTCAGACATACAGGTGCTCACGTAGTATAACAGACGTTACATGGAAATCTGAATAAATCTGGGCTGAAGAGACAGCATACAGTTAAACTGGCTCAGACCATATATCCTGTTATCCAGACTACAGAGGCACGTTTGTGATGCCCTGCATTGTTTGGAAAGAATTTCTATTTCCTTCTCAAAGAGCTGGAGCTATTGTCACACAGGGGATTCTGGAATCGATGAGCAGGTAATCTGCTCTCTGAAGTAATTACTGTTTTCCTGAGGCACAGAACTAGGTCTCAGGGACCCAGTGCAATATAATTTGGTAAATATAAATGATGTTGCTAGACCGTGCCATCCTTGTACCATCTCAGCTTGTTTGGATCAATGGCTACTGTTACAGTGAACACTAAACAACAAAGAGTGTTGTAAAAATGTACAGATATGCCTCGCAATCACATAAACTACAGTGGCTGGATTTTCTGTTGGTGTAATACAATCTGCTGACTTCTTGATGTGAGCCCAGTTTGCATTCATGGTTTAGCCTTGGGTTTCCACGTGTGTCCTGTGCCTCGTCCAGCTCTCTCCAAATCTGACCACATTTCTAACATCTTTACATCCTCCCCGTGACCTCCTCATCTGTGTACTTGATGGATGCTCCTCCTTTTCTTTCCAGGTCACTTCTCAAAACTAGCTTTTTCCATGATGCCTTTTCACACACCAAGAAACATTAATATACTTGGAAGAAACTACATGCATTGTTTGAATATTGTGCCTTTGATCTGTGGACCTTGTGCATTAGTAGTCTTCTGGGAGCTTATACACACTAATACATTGACAGCATTCAGTAAATAATTAGGTGGAAAGCTTCCAATTAATTATTTTACTCAGGGAAACATCAGCCTTGAATTACAATCAATTTGATTTTGATCAGGAAAAAAATAAACTTCATATTAGTAATTTTCTGACATCAGATGTTATTATTTTACTCAAGTCTCTAAATGTCATACTTCAACTATGACCTTGTATGTATTTAAGCGTATATGTGAAGGACTGCGGACTATGTGCATACAGAAGGATTAAGATAGGAAATTTTTAGTGTACAAAAGCAACCTTTAAGTTTTATCCTGAATTCTGATTAGAACTAATAATTAAGTTGTTTGTAAAGTTACTCCAACTCATTCGTTACATAAAAGCTATCTTGAAAAAGTGTGAATAAGACATAAAACACTGAGCAAAGCAATTTCTGCTTGTTTTTCTGTTTATAGGAGTACATGTAAATTCACCCTTAGATTTCAGGCAGACATTTTATTTATTAACATTTTTCTATAAATACAGTTAACAATAGTGATAAAATTACTTTTTTTTCCTCTTGTAAAAATGAATAAATAATCTTCCTCCAGCATGATTCAAATGCAAATTTCATAGTACTGTGTAATCTGCTGGCACACTATCTTGTACGAGAGTCCTGCTTGTCTAACCTTGATTTAATTGTGCTCTGTGCATAAGCAACGACCTCACTTGGGTCATGAATCGCTGAATCAATGGAGCAAAAAGTACCATGTTTGACCTTGCCATTAATGGCAAAGCCTTAAAGGGTGCTGTATTATGTTCTTTAATGTAATATGTATATTTTCCTGACAGTATTAGGCATTTTTCATTTTTGAAAATTAACTTTAAAAACCACAAGTAACATTCTAGGTCCTGCCCTCTCCCTCCTCTTTAACTCAATAGTCAGTCTGAAATAATTCCATTTCATGAATTAAAAGCTATGATTAATATTAGCAAATTTTTGATGATGTTTTGGTTGCAAAACTGTGTATAATCAGAGCTGTGTTAAAACCAGAAGATAATAGCCATATAGCATCTCTGAAATTATAGTTAAAATTTTTTAGTCTGTTCAACAGTTTCACTGGAGTGGGACAATACAGACATTTATTGTGGCTGTAAAATCCAGCCTGCCTACTATGAGACAACTGGGGAATATTACTGCTGCTGTGTTTGTCCCTTCAGAAATAAAATTATACTTCAATGTACAATATATCTTGCTTCCACAAAGAGTGCCACTTGGCCTTCATCACTGGCTTTTCTGTGGTGTACCATGGGGGTCTAAAAATCATTTTTACTCGCTTGGTTTTTACAGTTCACAGTAGTTAATAATAGTGTGAGAGTGATTGCCTTAAGGTATGGCATGAGAGCACACCGAGGTGTTTGATGTGTTTGGATAAGGCTGGAGGATTTTGCAGAGCAGCCAGTGCCAGTCCAGTCTATGCTATTGCTGGGGAACAGCTGTCAGAGAGGAATACCCCCAAAACCACCGCTGGATTTGCACTGGGGATAGAGGGAGATAGGGGGATAGGGGTTCAGCCTGTAAGAGATCCAGTGGTGTGCATAGTCAGGAGATCCAGCATGCGAGTTAAGTTACTGATGCAGTACCTGTGCCTAACATCCATCCCGCGTCCTGCTGTGGTATATTTTGCTTCATTTAGCAGAGCCAGAGGCAGGGCTGAAGGTAATAAAACAGAGCATGTTATTGCTTTACGTTTATCTGATTACTCCAAACTGTGCTTGTTATTTTGTTTTTTGATGACCCAGAAGTGTGTTCAGGAGCTGTGAGGACTTTCAGGCTGATGTGACAGTGACACAGCTGGTAGGAAGACACACTGTGTAAGCACACCATTTCCTAGCAATTATGTAGTTGATCAAAATGAATTTTTCTCCTGAGTGTGAGTGGAGCTGTTTTACTTTGACAGGACACAGGGAATTAAACAGTATAATTTTTGCACTTCCATTTTGCAGGTGGAAGCGGTTGGTGTCAAGTGATCTCCAGATGGATACCCAATCCTCAGCATAAGAATCAGAGGTCTCTGATTCTTTTGCTGAAGGCCGGTGGGGAAAGTAGATTTAGAGGCTTTCAGTCATTGAAAGAATTCAAAGATCTTCCTTTCCTCTTGCAAGCATTTGGTCTGTAGGCACAATCTTCCACAGATATCCCAAAGAGCAAAGGGTCTCAGCACTGGGCATCCCATGGGCTTCCTGGGTAACTGGGGTAAGGACTTCTGATTTTTTTTTCCTTGTCATGTGTTGTTTTTACTAATAGCATTCCACCCTGCTGATTTTATCAGCTGAAGTACTTATGTTAAAATATTTGTACCAAAAATGGTAATAAAATAGCTCTCTGATTTTTTGTCCAGATATTTAGGCAGAATGAGATGTTGTGTTATCTTTGTCCCCTTGCAGCGCTTGGGCAGCAGTCTGTTGTGAGCAGCCCATCTGAGGGATGATGCTGTCTCAGAATAACATTTTTGTGCCAAGCCAAGAGAATTGATAGTTCTGACCAAACTAAAATCTACTGAGATGAAGATTTACTGCTGAGAGGCAAGAAACAAGAAAGATTTTCTTCCCCCCTTGTTATTACAGAATATTAGCTGTTACAAAGGGTTCTTTGGAAGCATAATACCCCCAGCCTCACTCTATTCCATCTTATCACTTCAGAAGAGTGAAATGATAAGAATTTTCCTCCAGTAGTTATGGAGAACAGTTCTATTTTGAGGATTTTTACTGCCTTGGAGAGGTCATGCTGGCATTTCTAAGAGCTACTTCAGACTTCTCAAAAATTTTTTTATTATGTTGTTTTCTGTTGGAGACTATAATTCTTTTTGTTAAAAACAGGCTGACATTTGTGCTCAGAAAGTAAAATAATGGGCACAAATTTCATATTCTTATGATAGCTCCCTGAAATATGCCATAGGAGTACCTCACTGTTACCATGTGAAATGTCATTTAAAAGAAGTTTGCTGTTATTCAATTCAAATTCTGCAAAAGCAGCTGTCTTTACGGTAATTTTGATGTGAAGTTCTTGTTAAGCTTATTGTAATTATCACTACCTGCTTGCATCACTGAAACAGAAGTGATCAATAATGGCATTTTTACATTGAGCTGCACATAGTAATTGGTCATTTGTGCTGTGTAGATGGAACATGAAATTCACTGGAAACTGTTGGGTTTTTTTACATGAGGTCAGAAATGAAACTTCAGAAATTGCTAAAAGCATCATTAAAAATTTACAGACACTCTAGAAACTTACCATAATTTTCTACAAAAGAACCAAGTAGTTTTCTTTCATCTTCAGCCTCTCTTTTTTTATCTAAGAGAATCTGCTGTTTCATCTGACCTGCCAGGTAAGATGAAGTTAAGGCTTCAGAACTGAACAGAATTGAGCAACACCATGTAGGCTACAGTTGCTGGTATATATTTCACTACAGTTGCTGGTATATATTTCACTAGGAGCAGAGGGACTTTTTCAGGTCATCCAGTGATCACAGACACTTGATCACAAGCTAATAGTTCATACAGTTTAGTACTATTGGAATATACATCAAATTCCTTCTTTGCTTAAGGTATTCTTGTGTTAAAAAGTTTTCCAACAGTGATAGCAAATACACATCAATTCAGTTATACTTTTATTCCTTATATAATAACTGTATCTAAGGTTTTTTTAGATGTGTACTTAGTATAGACTTCTCTTTCAGGAACATATGTAGTATCCTCTTGACTTTATATCAACTTTGGTACTTTGATGATCTGCTGTCTCTTCTGGGCTATGTTTCACAGGCCTATTCGTCCTTGTGTAAAGAACTACTGTGCGTTTTGAATTAGGGTCCTTCTTACTTCATTTGATGCTCCTCTTATTCTTGTATTGCAAGAAAAAAATGACCAGTGACTCATAGAATCATAGAATCATAGAATCATAGAATCATAGAATCATAGAATCATAGAATCATAGAATCATAGAATGTGTTGGGCTGGAAGGGACTTTTAAAGGTCACCTAGTTCAACCCCCTGCAGTGAGCAGGGACATCTCTAACTAGATCAGGTTGCTCGTAGCCCCATCAAGCCTGACCTTGAATGTCTCCAAGGAAGGAGCCTCCACCACCTCTCTGGGCAACCTGTACCAGTATTTCAGCACACTCATAGTAAAGAACTTCTACCTAACATCGAGGAACAGAATTTTGTTATGCCTTTATGAAATACGTCCTACAAAATCCATGGGAAAATATTTACAGAGCAGGAAAATAAGATTATAATCTTCAGTCCTTGTATTTGTTTCATGGCTCTCCTCCGAATTCAAACACGTGGACATGGGCTGCATGATCTTCTTCTGCTTGAATAGCTTTTGTACACCTGTTGGAAAGGAATAAAAAACAGATTTACTTTTTCAACCTAAATTTACTGAAGACAAATCATGAATTATAGATAAAACACACAGTTTATCTGCACAAAAAGAGGCTGTTCCCTTTCTATGACACTCATTGTTTAATAGACATCTCTCATACACCTCTCATCCCAGGTCATGTTTTCTTCAGTTTTAGTAATTCCTTTGATGGAGCTGTAGGATCTTTTCAGAAAAATGGCTGTGGTAATGGTTATCCAGTCTTATTTTCTATACTGCTCATTTTTTCCCCTTGTTAGCCTGAGAAAAAACTTTGAATGCTAAATTCCTGCACTCCAGGTTCATTTGTGCTTATTATCAGCTTCTGATAATTTCAGTATTTGCCTTTGTGTATTCTGATTTATTCTGTTCATAAAAATAAAGCAGTCAATGCTATATATATGTATTTTTAACCACTGATTAATCCCAGAATAAACAATAAATCAAAATGAAAACCAAGTCATAAAACTCAGAATTCAAACAAACATTATCATACGCCCACCTCCATTCCAAAATACCAGTCCATTCCTATGTACATTCGCTATGAGCTTCAGAAGATACAAGAAGTAGTAGCTACTAAGAAGACCAGAAAATTCAAAAGTTGTCAGAAGAGGAAATCAACTCCACAGCTCTTGCCGTGGCATTGCCATTTAGTTAAACCTATATAAGGCAGATGTAGGAGGATCCATTCTGAGGAGTTTTCTGACACAAACCCTGCCCTTTTGGTGTAATTTCTGTGTTGGAGAACAGAGTCTCCCTTTTGTGCATTTTATGGGAATATAACAGAGGGAAAGACCTATTTCTTACTTGGGCTTTGTTGTTTCCGAACTAAATCCAAGTTCTTGAGCAAGTGACTCCCTTGGAAAAGCCAGCAGCTGACAAGCCTGGAGCTGAGTTGCAGGCCCCACGTTTTGGGCTAATTTCCTGTGTCTTCCACACAAGTTGTGTTCTAGTTCTGCATTAGACGTTCAACCTTGCAGTGCCTGAACTCTAGCCTGGTCTGCAGAGGCTAGATAAAGAACTTGGAAAACATTGGATGATTCAGCTTTGGTTTCCACAGGCTCGTTTATAGTTCAGATTCACTGGCTGGAGGGTGGGTTTAATATCTGCTTGTAAAAGTCACATCCCGGCCCAGGTCGGTCCTTCAGCATTCCCACTGCAGCAGAGCTCTTACAGCACCCCATCGCTGAAAATGTTCTCGACCTCTGGGATTTACAGCACACTGAAGTGTACTTTTCAGTCTCATCTGATTACTCTTTAGATATTGTCTCTATTCTCCCCTTCTTTTCTTAGAAAGGAGATTTAGTGTGATACATTTACGTACTGCATCTGTGAACTCTGTAATACAGGAAGAAGTAGGCATTGCCAAGAGTAAATGATGGAAGATCAGAAAAGAAATGGTGTGGCAAAGAAAAATAATTTCAGTTATGCATTTCTGCTTTTCATTTGTGCATCTCTCAGAAAATTTCCTTAGTCTTATCACACAAAACATGTGGCCATGTTCTCTCAGGAAACAGCACGTCTCTCACTGAGGAACTACTACAGTTTTCAGTGACAGTGTTATGGACCCATAATATTGTTGTTGATAATACGTTCTAATTAGCAGTGATACTGGTATTACTAGTAGTAATTATGAACAGATTTTGTCCTGTGAAACCGTGAAGTGTCACAAGACCAGGGTGGATTTTCTTACTTATATCTATGAGAGGTCTTCTATTGCCTGAACACCAAACTGTTGGGTGTCTGGCCCTCGAAAAGAATTCCGCATCCAGGAGAAAACTAACTCAGTGTTCAGTGTCAGGAGAAGAGAGAGGTGTCTTGGAGAAGCTATCCGAAAAAAACTTGCACACTGACATGTCTGCTATAGTTGACTTTGCTGGATGTCAATCTGCCTGACACAAAATACACTGAAATGGAGGAAAATCTTGGCTACTTCTTCATATCAGAGTAAACCAACAAGACACGTGCTTGAATGTGCTCGGGATAAACTGGCACTCAGGACAGAATATATAAAATTATTTAATAATAAACATATATGAAATAATAACTGTAATAATAAGAAAATGGAGTGACAGTACGGTTTTCATATGTCTGTTTTCAATTTCTTTTTTCTTTTTCATATTAGTACGTTTTCGCAAAGCATTAAATTTTTAGCACTATTAAATTGTGCTCTGTTAATTTCAGCTTCTTGCCATGGTGAGTGTTAAAGAACCATTTTGTCCAAAAGAGCATCTACTCAAATTAATAATGACTAGGCAGAAAGAATTAGTATACAACTGCTTTCCTCTACATTAGTCATCAAATGTAATTAGAGTTGATTAAATCATCACCTCCTCTTTAGAATGAGTTTGTGTTTAAAACCTGCCAGGATTAACATTTGTAAGAGCAACTGGCAGCTCCTGTAACGACTCATTATATACGGTATATGAAATAATTGTAATAATGAGTGCCTCTTTGGGCAAATTCTGTCCTGGGTTTTTACAGTGTCCAGCAAGGAAAGTCTTCTTTTATTTGACTTGTCTAGGCATTACTGTAATAAAATTATAAGCTATAGTCAATATTGCATTATTTTAGCACACTCACGCTGGAGTGAGAAAGTGCAAAGGTAATGTGCACCAACAGTACTATTTTCTTGTTGGCAAGAAAAGTGAAAAACAAAAGCTCTTTCCCACTTTGAAGCTGTGAACTGGCTTTCCAGGCACTGTACTGACTGTCAATTTTTCAGTACCCAAGCAGTTCAATTATAACATGTGGTAAATTCCAAAAATACAAATCCTGTTTTGCTTCTAACTGCCACTGCCAGAGTCTAGCGAGGCTGTTTTTCAGGTCTGCGGTACGGTTACAGCTTTATGCAGCAAGATGGTAGTGATGTGTCACTGAATCCTTAACTGGGTAGGTTAGCTATATAAACTGTTGATTGCTGCTTATATGACTTTCAGCATTTTATGTGTGTACTGTAGGCTGCTGAAGTCTTAGCCAAATTAAATTACTTTCTGCCCAGCTCTCCTTAGCCTAGTCGGAAATAAGGAGTTTTGCCATTCTGTTTGTGACAAAAAACTATGAACAAGATCTGAATCTTTTCTGAAACATTCAGCTGACTAATCACTGACATGGTCTGGTAGTCTGCAGTGGCAGTGTTTAGTACATCATCCACTGGGAATCATAATCCAAACCTAAACATTTATCAAAAACATATATTAATCATGCAGTTCATCTTCTAGATATGAAATCCATATCTACCAATGATTCCAATTGTTCTACATGACAACCTGTAGCAAAAATACCAAGATGTGTAAGTGGTTGCTCTTAACAAGTCACTAATATTTTTTTCTTTTCTGTAATTTTTAACTGCACATTAATTGTGCAGAAAAATAGAATATTCTTCTGTGATTTCTTTGTGCAGATGCAAACATAGGGATCAAGCTTTTTCTTCAGGTCCTAGCTGAAGGTGGAGAAGTAGTTTAGAAATCAGGACAATCATATTTCTGGATAAAAGGATAATAGGAGGATAGAGCGAGTGTGTACATGAGTAAGCTTGAAACTTGCAAAAAAAAATTCAGTTTCATTGAAAATTTAAATAAGCTGTACACTATTCTTCAGGATTACAGGAGATGTTGAACAATTGTGGGCATGAGTATGTGCTTGGTAGAAAAGAGAAGAATGAGAGCATTTTCGAGGTCCCTTCCAACTCCTAAAATTCTGTGATTCTGTGATTCTGTGTGATCTGAAGGCATGGTCTTTCTGGAAATGCCTTCCTCACTGCAGGCTGAGACTGCTCTTGGAGCTGGGCTGCCCCGTCCCTGAGAAGCCTAGAACAATGCAGAGGGTTCAGTTTAAAATATTTTACAGGGCCGTCTAGAATGAAAAGCAAAAAAATGGATAGCTGTGTTCTTCCCTGGACTGAGACAAGATAAAGCAAAAATCTGCTGCTTGATTATTCTTTATCGATCTATGAAACTTTCAAGTCTATTCTCAAAGACATTTTAATTACAAATTCCAATTACTGAGATTCTAAGCCTACCAACCAGATTTAAGTTAGGATTGGAAACTGAAAACAAAGTCAGTCTTATTTGCTCTTGCAATTAGTCAAGAAAAAAATGTATACCAAACTGGTTTGTATTTGAAATATTTTGTATATGAAATGCATTGTGAATTGCCAAATAATTTTACATAATAACAATATTTTGATGATGATGCTTAAATCTATATATCAACAATCAATCTATATGTCAACAACACTCACTTTCCTGAGGCATATTTTAGCTACAGATGCAGCTGAATACCATCACCAGTAATCTTATAACGTTCCTATCTAATACCAGACAGACCATTTTTGTTTGCACAATTACTGAAAGTAAATAATCCAATCTACGGTCTAGCCGTAAAGCTGTAGGCCAAAAGTAAGAGAAATTTATGTCTGCCTGTCTGTGTGTTCTAACGTAGAACTGCAACTTCAGTGCCTCAATCAGGCTGTCAGTCTTACAATTTCTCTTCTTAACTGTTATTCAGACGTTTCACTGCATGTATTCTGGAATTAGATTACAAACACTGGTCCTCTTTTCCTCCCTCCCCTTCTCAGGCCTTTATTCATATATGAGTATTACCAGGGTTATTTCCTTTCAGCAAAATTTTCATCCTTAAAGACATTTAAAGTAGTTTCTCTCCTTTTTTGTCACCTGCAGCTGTTTTTTGAGATGAGATCCCTCTGCCTCACAGTCTGATGAGTGCACAGAGGTAAACAGTTCAGAAGTCAGGTTACTTTTTCATACTCTCACATCCGTCAAAAGAATCCCCTCTAAGACTCGATCAGTATGATTGTTGCTAATAGATGTTTTTAGAGATTTATTTTAGACCTACAGCCTCTCAGAGTGAAGAATCTCAAAAAGCCTGGAAACCTTTTCATTTTAATTTTCTATATAAACTGTCCAACTGCAATGCCTTAAAAACCTGAAGCGAGGATGGGGTTACATCGCAAACATATGTAAAGAAGAGTTAACCTGCCCAGATGTGAATCACAGGAAGATTTATCTGAGCTGCTGAAACTGCGATCTTGATATGGTTAAAGGAGAGTAATAAGCACTTTTAGGGCACAAGTTCTTTCTTTCCAGTGATGAGAATGCTTGTCCTAATCCGAGACAGGACAACTGAACCACCCTCGGAGGTGCGGCTTCTCTCTATTGGTTGTGGAGGGAGCCTGGGGTGACTGCTCAGTTATCACCTTTTGCACTGCTGCCATTTGAAGTGAAGAGGTGAATCCCTCCCCAGACTAATAGCTGATCCTTGCAGACAAAGTGTGGGAGGGGGCACAAAAGTGTAGAGCAGTGAGGTGATATGCCCAAGTCACATGGAGGTCAGCCTGGAAAACCAGGCTTTGCTGACCTGTTCAGTCCTCTGGTAACTGCCCCGCAGCCCCCACAACTGTCATTTGTTTCTCCAGTTTACGTTCTTTTAAACAAGGAGTTGTTTTAAATGAGGAGTTGTTTTGAAAAACAGTCTGGAAGAAGCTTAAGTTACCTGTCCTAAAACGGCTTCTATTGGTTTGCTTATAAAATACCCAGTAATGCTTATTTTTGTTCTTCATCCTTACCTAGTACTTGCTAAAACCCCTGTGTTCTTTTCTTTTGTTGGTTTGTCACTACCCAAAGATGATTTAACACTTTAAGCCTTACAGTCATACTCAGTTCTTTGGAAGGGGGACAATAGGCAGCATGGTTTGGAGGAAGAGTGCAAAGAAAAGGGAAGAAAGGCGAGAATCATAGGGGCTGTCTGCATGGTGAGGTGGGTTTTGTCCTGGACCACCAACCCCAAGCTACATGACGCCCTCAGGGTGGCAACTGCAGAAGCCATGCATTGCCTCTTAGACATGGAGATGGTAGGAAAGTTTGTGGGAAATCTCTTGGGTGGAAAATTCTGGCATTATGTCACTGTCACAGGTGTCACCTGTAAGGTGCTATGGAGACTGGAAGGATGCATCATGATGTCCTGGAACCTTTCATAAGGGGAAAAAACAGCCAGCAGTGTGCACTCCACTGCCTGCCAGCTGCCTGCTTTTATAGACAGCTCCTTATATTACAGGCACCCTAAGCTGCAATTACATGCAAATACTTAGTCATTTCCCATCTACTTGGACCATTTTCTGAAGGATATTAATATAATGCATTTCACTCCTGTCTATAAAAATAATGCTTTGTAAATACAAATGGGAAAATTCAATTTTAGATTGGCAACAGGGATTTTCTTATAGCCCATCTTTAGAAGGTTATTGCACATGTCGAGTGGTTGATGTCATGCTGCCGTCAGCTTCAGAGCTCGTAAACCCAGCAGAGCTATGCTGTAATTATCTAAAAATGCACCCTTCGGAATTTCTTCTCATTTCCCGACACTTCCACACACAAGCACCATCACCGCAGCTGCCTGAGCATCCCGGGTTACTGGTCCAGGGGGGCTTGTGGGCTCCTGGAGACCAGAGGCGAGCCTGTGGCATCCCACTGCCTCACCACGGTCACGCTGACCTCCTCAGGTTGCCATGGTGACACCTCCAGCTAGAGTGTCACTGAATAGTGGATTCAAACCAATTTGCTCTTGAGAAATAAAGTTCTGGTAATGCCAAGCTCAAGAAATGGGTAATTTTATCGCTGTCATGAAGGAACTATGCTTTATAGAGACAAACCAGCTGACAATTTCTTGGTAGGAAATTGCAAGTTTTAAAATACATTCAGATCCAGGGGTATCCCTACTCTACTAGGGGTGGGCAGTGGCTGCAGTCCCTCAGAGACATCCTTGCCTGGCCTGGGTCACCACGGCCACAGAAATATCCCTGCCCCAGGGTGGGTCACCCACAGCCACAGCCTCTTGGGAATATCCTTGCCCTCTTGGCCTGGAGTGTCCTTAGCAGAGTATCTGTATCTCTTTATGGCTGCCCATTTCTTTGTGAAATAAGCATGGGCAGGGGTGTTCTATACTTCTCTGACTGACTGAAGTTCAGCATCTGATGAGTTTTGCTTCTGTAGGATGTAGACCTTGACTAGAGCAGCTCTTGACTGGCACCCAGTAGATCATGACTTCTCAACCCACATCAAAACCACAGCTCCTGTCTGCATTTTTTTCACATTTGCACATTTCAAGAGTGTTGTGGTTTAACCCCAGTCGACAGCTAAACCCACCCATCTGCTTACTCACTCTCCCTCAGTGAGATGGTGGAGAGAATCAGAGGAGTAAAAGTGAGAAAACTTGTGGGTTGAGATAAAGGCAGTTTAAGAGGTGAAGCAAAAGCTATACATGCAAGCAAAAAAAGGAATTAATTCACCACTTCCCATCAGCAGGCAGGTGTTCAGCCAGCTCCAGGAAAGCAGGGCTCCATCACCCTTAACAATGACTTGGGAAAACAAGTTCCATCACTCCAAACGTCCCCCCTTCCTTTTTCTTACCCCAGCTTTTATTGCTGAGCATGATGTCATATAATATGGGACATCCCTCTGGTCAGCTGGGGTCAGCTGTGTCCCTCCCAGCTCCTTGTGCACCCCCAGCCTACTCACTGGTAGGGTGAGGAGCAGAAAAGTCCTTCACACTGTGTAAGCTCTGCTCAGCAGTAACTAAACATCCCTGTGTCATTAACTCTGTTTTCAGCACAAATCAAAAACATAGCCCCGTACAAGACACTATGAAGAAAATTAACTCTATCCCACTCAAAACCAACACAAAGTGCAAGGCTTGTCTACTTTCTCACCCTAAGCCTAGCACCAGGCCTTTGCTTTGACTTTAGTTGAACCTTCTTCAGGTTCCAAGCCATGACAATTATCTTGAACAAGTTCTCAAGGAAGATTTCTTCTTGGAGTTGAACCTTTGGTTATCACCTCCAACTGGAGCACTGGATTTGTCAATTTCACAATTGTCCCGTAATTGTGAAACTAACACTAGTCCAAAGCTGACTATAATCCTGACGTAAATGTACAAAAGCTGCACAAGAAAAAGGTGGGCTGCAAAAAGAGTTCTGCTTGAGAACTAGTTTATGAGGGCTGTGGCTGAAGGATTGGTGCTATGGCTCAGCTGTTGTCAAGAATTAGGTTTACATGTAAGGTTAGAGTAACAGAAGATTCAAAGGCGTTGAAAAGGAAGAAGGGATCCACAGCAAGTTCTCAGGATAAATCTCCCTTGAGCCTTGATCAAGAGGACCATGACTAACGATCAGCAAAAGCCAAGACCCAGGGTGATGTTTGCAGTCAGGTAAATATATATCGAGAGAACACACCTAGGATTCCAGCTGGAGTGTCAGTGCAGAGGGCATGCTAAAGAAAGAGCTGTGCTGCAGAAAAAAATCTCCCCAGGGTACCCGTATGACAGGCTAATTGAACCAGTAGTGGTTCAATGGTGTTGTGGTAGGGTTCAACCTGCATCAAGACCTATAGTTAGGCTAAAGGTTAAGGCAGAGACAAAGTCTTGGGCTCTAGCTGAAGTGGGCCTGCAATGCTGGATGTCCAGGGAAGGGGTGAGATGTGAAGAGAAATCTACACTGATAATTTATTCAAGAGGACTGAGGATATTGGGATATGGGGGAGCTAAGGCCAAGATCTTGTGGTCTGGTTTACGATTAGTATTATGAGAGTGAAAACACGTATGACTTCATTTGGAGTGTTGTTTCAAAGGGGCTAATCAAGAAAAGGGTGGCAATCTTCAGATTAGGTTCTGCTGAAGCCAAGGTCTTAAGGCCAGAGTTAGGTTTAAAATTGAGAGACAAAGCCTAGCACTCCAGCTGGAATGAAGCTGCAAAGAATGGGTGGGAAGTAAAAAAAAAAGAAAAAAGTTCCCTTAGTACTTTGTTAAAAAAATGAAGTCAGGAACTCTTGAGCTAAAGCTCAGTTAAGTCCAAGCTTGACTGGTTTACATTTGACACTGGTGTTAGGAGAAACCCAAAGCTTGGGACTCAAGCGTAGGAAGGACCTAGGGCTATAGATGGAGTGAGATCACAAAGGGAATGCTAAAGGAGGAGATGAACTTCAAGAAGAAATCATTCTTGGGAATTTGAATGAGATAAAGTTTGGGGGTAAGGTTTGGTCACTGATATTTTGTAGGATTATGTTTAGGCTTAGGGTTCAGGTTAGGCTTATGTTTAGTGCAGAGACAAAGCTCATTGCTCAGGCTGGTGCGGGGCTGTATTGGGGTGGCTGGGGGAAGGGGTGGGCTAAAGACAGAAATCATTACTGACATCTTGTTCAACACTGTAGTGCTGGCCATCTTAGGCTAAAGGCACAGTTGAGACCAAGAGGCCTCTGGTCTTAACTGTGCGCTACTCCCTAACCCACACAATTTTGCCTGTAAAAATATTTCCAGAAATCATTTATTTTTGGATTCCCCCTTCCCTCCCTTTGGCAGCCTCACTCTCACTGGAGCCTCAGGCTTTTTCTCTCACCAGCCGTAACCTCAACCCTAGGTCTGGTCCTTGGCTGAGCTTTCACCAAAGCTGCCCAGCCATGGCCCTGTTTAAGAAAATTTCAGAGGACTGCTGCAAGCTGTGCAGTGGAATTTCTGTTTTCTGAAGACTATGCTCAGGGTATTCATGGTATTTTTAATGATGTATATCTATCTCATCAGGCTATTTTATTTTGGCAAGCATAAATGAAGTGTCTCCGAACACGCTTGTGATCTTTGCATTCCAGGAGTGTAAGGATTCAACTTTTGGTGAATTTTTGCCAAGCACAGTAATAATAAAATACATAGCATTTCCATAGCAGTTGGCAGCCTCACATCAATTTATAAATCAATTTACATCTCTCATGCCAATTTTCCTTTAATGAGCTATATTTTAATGATCCAGCTGACCAGCACTTTTGTAACCTGCACGCTTTGAAGAACATGAATGTAACTCAGCCACCCCACTCATACGCCAAGAGGTCTCCTCAAGGTGCTGCTGCTGCTCTGAGCCCAAGTCTGCAAAAGGTCTGTAGGTCTGTGGTGGCAGATGGCTGCAGCAGCTGGAGCAAGTCTAGGAAGATAGGAAGCAACTGGAAAGGGAAGGAGAATTCCTGGATGAAAAAAAAGCTTGAGAGTTTGCGTGGGAGAGAGAGGAACTGTGAGAGCCATAGACTTTAAATTATCTCACTGAGGTCCCAGGCAGTTACATTATCCTTTTGTTTCCTCTTACAGGAAAGTACTAAGTCCAAATATAGTTGTTTTTCATCTAAATTAGGTAATTGTCTTTTTTCTTGACTAGGAGATAACATTATTAGTCCTTCAGTTACACTCTCTTTTTTTGTGTGTGTGTTTTGTTTTATTTGCTTTGTGATTGCCTTGAATGCTGGGAGAAGTATTTCTGCATGTCTATGCGTTTCAGTCATTTGTTTTGCCCTGAAAACTGATGATCACTAAGTGGAGAAGCAGTGTGCTTCTACTCACACTCCTGAGGGTAATGCCTTCCTTATACTCTTGTATTTCAGGAAATGTGCCAGTGAGGTAGATTGAAGATTAGTGTATGGCTAAATATGAGTGCTGAGTTAAAAAAGATCATAAGCCAGAAGAGGAAGAAGATAGAAAAAACAATAGTAAGAAAAAAAGCAAAGTGGCAAATTAGCCATAAGAACAGTGACAAGGTAGCAAGGGAGTGGGAGGTGAGGGAAGTAGGTGAATGACAGAATAATCTAACTGCACAAGATCAAGTAACGATTAAGAGATGAGAAAAGAGACAGCGATAGGAATGGTGAAGATGTCGCCAGAAAGAAATTATTTAAGTGAGAAAAAACAATCTCTGAGAAAATGTGGGTTGATTATTATACTACCAAACACAACTTTCACTTGACTTGGACGTTTGCATTTCCTAAGAATTGGCCTTAGTTTAATTTTTATGCCTATCTCAAAATACAGTTCTTAACTGGAAGTTTTTCTGTTAGATTTTGAATATTTGTAGCCAAGCTCTAAGGAAAATCTGGGCTTGCAGCTCTCCAGAGACTATGCTTACAGCAATCTGCTGTTTATACTTAACTGATTTTAAACCCCAAAATTACCTCCAG
The DNA here is from genome assembly GCF_000703405.1 of Apaloderma vittatum. Classification (NCBI taxonomy): domain Eukaryota; kingdom Metazoa; phylum Chordata; class Aves; order Trogoniformes; family Trogonidae; genus Apaloderma; species Apaloderma vittatum. The sequence goes on along the minus strand of NW_009723348.1, from coordinate 37,682 downwards.
TACAAAGCTACATTTTGCTTCTGGAGAGTCATGTGTGAAGCAAGGATATTCTTCTCAATCATTGATTTCCTTTTCCACTTAGAATGATTGGTAGAATGAAAATAAAAAGCCACCACTAAAAAAACCCCTTTCTGTTTCTAAGGCCATTCCTGAGACATCACAGTGCTGTTTCTGTTTAGCTGACAAGATCAAAGGCTGACTGTGTGCAAAGTCTGCAGATTTAAATAATTAAAAATTGAAAGACACTGATAATTCTGACAATCTCGTCACTTCTTGAAGTTGCTAAAAATTAAGATGTCTGAGTTAGTCAACAGGTTGAGAAATGTCAATTTTATTCTTTTTGTGCTTATTGGAACATTATTTGGAAAAAGCTGTGGCACGTCCTTGTGTAAAACTAATTTAAATTGACGTTAATTTCAACACTCCAAACTGTGCAGCAGGATTACTGTATAGCAAAATAATTGATATGCATTTTATATGCAGACTACTGACACAGATTAATAACTATCATGTCTCAAACAAAATTATTTTGAGATTGATTTTGCAAATCCTTTCTTTTATAGGGAGTTAGTATCTTAATAAAACTCAATTCCTTCATTTAGAGTACTTTGTCTTTTAAAAATCAATATTCCTTCCTACTTCTTTCTAAGAATCCAAACTTGAGCAGCAACTAAACCCTATGTATATTTTAAATCCTAATGAGGTCCTCTGACTGTATAAATTTGGTCATGACATGCAACCATGACTCTTCTCTGATTTTGCAGAGAAGTCTTCAAAGTGTGTGTAGGGTTTTTCTCAAACACTTGTACCTGGTCTGATGCTTTTAGCAAGCGGTTAAGTGTTTTCTATTGGCTGCTGAGGACTATTCTGGCAGGCTTTGCACTGAAAACTAGAAAGTTAAGTCAAACTGTGCCCAGCTCAGCGCTGCCAAAAGGAAGATGAGTCCAGTACATGAGCTGGTTTGTTCAAAGCTGTCTCACACATCCCTGCTTGCTCTGCTCGGCAGCTCTGCAGGGTTAGCACACTCCTAACTTCACGCAGTAAAGGAAGAAGAAAAGAAAGAGGGAATGCGTGCGACTTCCTGAGAATGCGATGCTATGGGCAATGAAAGCCTGGAAACAGCCCTAGTGCAGAAGAGGTTTGAACTAATCATCTCTTCTCTTAGCTTTATATGTTTTGTTAGCGAGTACAATAAAAAAATTAAAAAACAAATGTCAGGAAGTGAATGAGTTTGACTTCAAACTTAATGTGTGGTGTGTGCTTGTAGAGTTGGAGAAATGCTTGAATTACTGTTTCTGGTCTTTTCCAAATTCAGCTTTTAAGATATGAAACTGAAAAGAAACTGACAGGAGTGATGGAAGAGCAACAGCAAGTTTACTGAAAGCTACAAAGCAGCTGCAAATGTTGGCTTTAGTCCTACAGAAACAGCAGAAACCATTCCAGCAACAGATGGTCTAGAGGCTTTCATTTATTCGGGGACTGTTAGTGTGTACCTGCCCATTTCTATCTGCACTGGAAAGATATCGTGAGGACACGAGAACAATTGTACTGTCAAAGATACCTTCTTGTCTCTGACATTGTCCAGTGCTCTCTCAGGAGAAAAGCAGCAAGAACAGTTCCCAGCGAAAAGCCTTTTTTCAGTAACCCTTATTTTGGCTGTTCCAGTTGAAGCAATTTTCATTGAATATTTGCCGTCAGTTCGTTCTACTATCCATACTACTGCAATTCTTAAAGCAGCTTTTGTGTGGAAAGCAAACTGTATCTTTATGCTAACTGCTCTCCTATGCCAGTGGAGATGATAGTGTTGAACCCACTCATGACCCCTGTGTAAATGACCACACAAGAAAAACCTGTTTATCTACAGTTGCCATAAATGCTGTAAGTGCACTGAGAAGCCCAAGAGTTTACCCACCTTGGCTATCACCCCAGCCAGCTTCCCAGGAGACGTGAAACTTGCAGGTAAGGATGCAGATCTTCCCAAGTGCATACATCTGTTCTTGAATTGTACTCAGGGTACAGCTAACGTAATTTTGGTTGATCTGACCCTGTAAGTACTACTCTGCAAGAATGGGAATTGTGAATCAGATGTATAAGTTCCCATTCAGGCATATATTTAAGGACAAGTTTAAGTCCTGTTGACTTACAGAGAATAAAGTTTATGCTTAGGAGTATTGCTGAACAAGAAATATTGCTATCACCAAGTCATATTCTACTTTCATACTTTTTAGAGTTGACATCTGTTGACTTGAGTGGAGATAGGAGTATGGGTTGAGCCTATGTTGAATAGCTTTTATCTGAAAAATATGTAAGATGATCTACTGCTCTTCAGAGTGACTTGTATACCTCCACCATAATCAATTTCTCTCTACAGTGGCCTGTTTCATAATCATAAAATTGGAAGGTTTTCAGCAACGTTTATTGCATTTTTTTTCTTTCAAATCACAAAAATATTTCATGTTAAAGTATCCTCATTTAGTCTGAAGGCTTTTATTTAAATGATAGTTATTAACAGTCTTCCTAAATTTTAACCCAAAAGAATGCTAGCACTTGAGTCACTGAAACTCCTGAACACAGATCTTTTCATCGGTTTGGTGGGGAAGACTGGACACATACTTATTACTAAAATAAAAACATGGAGGCAATAGTAATAGATGCCCAGAATAAGACATATAAGTGGTTTCAAAATCTGCTCACTATTTTAGACACAAAGATAAGGAAAATATGTATAGCATATAGGAAGTTTCCAAATATGGGAAAATAAGTGCCTGAGTTATAAATACAGGAAGATTAAAGCTACATTAAAATCATATTGCTCTATTCACTCACATTCTTGCAGCTCTGCAAGAAACTCCATTCATCTGACTGAGAAAATTTTAAGTTTGTATGGTCGATTGATTACACACTTGATAACACTAAAATTATTAATAATATATTGAATATTTAATATTTAATATTATTAATTCATTAGATCAGTTCTCTCCAATTCTTCCTAAAAGCAATGCCTATAAAAATGATAAGGCAGGCAGGAGATTAGTGATCAATATCAGGTTAGTCTAAGTAACTAAAACTATAATTTAATTACAACCATGGGAAACATCAGCAGTACAAGAGAGAGGATTTGACTGTTGCTGAGTCAGAGCATAGTGCTTTCAGCTTGACATAGAGTTATTGCTCGTTGAGCTTTCAGTACAAAACCATTCTGTAAAGGGTTTTTAACAGAAGTCTCATAAAAACTTCAAAAATGTTGCATTAACTTTAAAAAGAACATGAGAAAAATCTTTTTTCATAGGTCGGCTCAAGGTGGGTAAGACATATAATAGAAAACATACTGCTTCGAGCTCAGAGGACACCTAATCTTCTAGACTGCAGCTGGTGGAAGGGAAACCCATGAAGGACTTGAGTATTATGCCATTGGGCATCTTGCAAGAACCTCTCGTGTAGGACAAGCAGGGCAGGAGACCACCTTCAGGGATGACAAGCCATTGTCTAGAGAGAGGTGATGTGGACAGCTCAGCTCGCCACAGGGGTGGGAAACTGGTGTTACCGGTGGGGCCAGGCAACCCTCAGGACTGCATGCAACCTCTACGCCGTGTGGTTCACCACAGCAGCTGGTGATGCCTGCCTGGTCTATAGGACCGTGCTTTCTGCTACTCACAAGCCAAAGAACTCGTCCTGCTGGCCCCATGTGTGGGTCATTAGTTCCGTGTCGTTCTTTCTGGTATGTCTGTACAGGAGGGCAAAGGTCCTTGAAGGACTGTGGCTCAGCAGCAAAATATTTTCAATGCTGGGAAAATTGCTGTGTGTTTGTAGTTACTACTGAACAATCACCAGGAAAACATACTGTGAATTATCACTAACAGCTTTTCTCAGTGTGGGAGCTAAATGGCAGAGAGGGTGGTTGGCAAGCAGCCTAACACATATGTAAAGGTGGTAATTTATCACTCTGTATTGAGAATGAAACACAGGGCAGAACCAATGGTCAATAGACAAGTTCCTGTAAATGTAGAACTCTGTTGTCAGATTAAGCTGGACTGGACACTGTGCTGGATAACCTGGGGTAGCATAGCAGAGGGGTAAAACCTAAAGGGAGCACCTGCTGTCCCGTGCTACTGAGGATATTTCTGAATTACTGTAATGAGGTTAACCCAAATGGTTGTGTAATCCTCACCCTGCAGTCAAGGTGGTGAAAGTCATGCAGAAAGAAACAAAACTTATGGAATTTTCAAAGACTGAGACTGTGGAAAACTAAGTGGTTTGTTAATTCAAATATCCTTACAGTATCACTGCCAAAGTATCAAAATAAGCAGGAGGTCTTTTTGTCAACTCTGATGGTAAAGGAGCTGAGCGGCTCACAGACCAGCCCGATACACACAGACCGACCCAGCCTTCTGATTTATGACACAATTTATTTTCTCTTCCTCCTGACGAAGAATTTGTCCAGGGCTGAATACAGCTGCTAGATAGTGATAATTATGCTTTTCTTTGAAATTTTGGAGGCTGACAGTTTAACACATGCATCAGCTTGTTAATTCTTCCCTGGCCTGCCTGACCCACACCCTGTGCATCCTTTTCTACCCTTCAGAAACTGAACAGCTTAAGAAAACTTCTGCACTGTCCATTTTATCCAAACCTATTTTGGTGCCTTTTGACGTTATGAGCATACTCTGTTTGTTCTTTAACTGAACTATGTGATTGACAAGACAAGACGTGGGTGTATGCAAGTAGATGGCTACAGATAAATGAGGTGGCTAAGTTCCCGTGAATAGGGGGTGGAGATAGAGTCAAACAGTCAATGTCACTTGGAGGTAATTCAGTTTACCCCCAAAATTTGCCCATTGGGTGTTCCTACAGAAGACACTCTAGGGCTGGTTGGATGAATTGTTCTCTCACGAAAAAAGAATAAGCAGAGAGTTAATCCATCAGCTAGGTGCAACTCGTAGGTTTTTCTGTGCCTGAATAGGATGATGACAGAAGCATAAACTTTCCTGTTGCAGACTTTTTTTTTTCAGTAGGGATTATATGAAATATAGATTCATCGCCGGGGGTTTCAGTCTCAGTTCTGACAATAGGTTCAGTCACAGCAACATCCCCCGTTCATGTTAATGTTGTGCTGCTCCTCAGATCTTCAACATTTTCCGCATAGTCTGCAATTCCTGCCAGATGGGCTCAGCCGATTCAGTGTTTAGATGACTCTAGACAAAGACTTTTTTTCCACGTTAATACAAAACTTTACAAGTGCATTGCTTTTTTTTCACCACACACAAATGCTTTACTTGTTTTAAAAGTACATGCTTTAAATTAATCACGTCCTTCTGAGTAATAAAAGATTTAAAAACTTTCTCAGCTGCACTATTATTTCTAGCTCATTCTGTTATATTTTGTAAAATATTAGATGGAAGAGCAAAGACTCTTGGCTAATGATTAGACAGGATAGCAAACATATTTGGGGGGAGTAATATTGTGTTATGAGTAGATGATGCCTAAACGTGGTTTACTGGAACTAGGGCATGATGACAAATACTCTACTTTGAGGCTGAGCAGTAGTTATTAATTAGCTACTTATTCTAAGATTTCTCTGGTGTATTACTGTTCATAAATATTCCCATTCTTTTTCAAGGTAGCTTATTCAGTGGAAAGAGCAACAAGTGGCGGGGTCAGTACACCCTCATTTATTTTTATATTTTCTCATACATTGAATTTAAAAATATTTGTTCTGGCTTCCATTAACTATAAATGTCATGCTGCCCCTTAAAAATATGCCCTAAGCCATTTCTTAACCTTCTTACTCAAACCTACCCGATACTTGTTCAGCACAACGCATAGAAACCTTTCACCACACACAGTTTTCATCCAGGAGGGAGTACTGCACCTTCTACCCTGAACTATATTATTGTAAGTCACGAAGTTTTGTACTTAAAATATCCTTTTGTAAAGACTTACACAGAGTAAAATTGCAATTGTTCAGATGAAGAACTGTGTGGTACTGGCTGACAACATGTATGCATGGGGACTGCTAATCTGGGGTATCTAAACAACAAATAAGCTGTGCCTTGCTAATCAAAGATGAAGCACAGGGGAAAAGAGAAGTACCCTGAGATCTCACTCTGAAGAAGGAGTGTTTCCATCCCCTAAACTTAGCAACTGATATAAGTTGTTATACTGATGACAAAAGCTTAAAAGCATGTTTTTAACAGTTTAGCAAGCGTTACTTAACCTAAGGTAGCCGGTGCACATGCTTGCGTGGATATGCATTGGACACAGAACTTCAAAAGATAAATCTTCTAGAAGAACCTGGCCTTATTTTAAAGGCCAAGTGGTAGTAAATTCACCATCCTGGTCTTATTCTGTATTTCCCAGTGAAATTTCCTATCTTTAACACAGGATCACAGAAACACAGAATCACAGAATCACGGAATCATAGAACACAATGACCTGGAAGGGATCATTAAAGTTCATCTAGTCCAACCCTCTGCAGTGAGCAGGGACATCTTTAACTAGATCAGGTTGCTCAGAGCCCCATTCAGCCTGACCCTGAATGTCTCTAGGGATGGACCTTCCACCACCTCTCTGGGCAACGTGTGCCAGGGTTTCACCACCCTCATAGTAAAGAATTTCTGTCTAACATCAAGGAACAGCATTTTGTTATGCCTTTATTACATATGGCCGACAAAATCCATGGAAAAATATTTACAAAGCAGGATCCAAACCATTTCTCCACCTTCTTTTTAAGAAGGAAAATAAGATTATTATCTTCAGTCCTTGTATTAATTTCATGGCTCTCCTCTGAATTCAGACACGTGGACATGGGCTGTATGATCTTCTTCAGCTTTAATAGCTTTTATACACCTGTTGGAAAGGAATAAAAAACAGATTTACTTTTTCAACCCAAATTTACTGAAAACAAATCATGAATTATAGATAAAATATAAAGTTAATCTGTACAAAAAGAGAATGGAGGTATTAATGGAGTTTCTACATATCTTCAGTTTGGTCTGACATTTTAAGGAGTATTTCCAAACTTATACTCTTGTTATCATTTGTGTCATTTATTTTTTGCCTTCCAAATCAGAGCAATACTGGGAAAATACTTCTACAGCTTAAATTCTATTTATTCTTTGAGTTTCTGAAATGATTAATTGGAAGTAGTGGGTAGTTTATTTTATTTCTCTCGCTTGTTTTATAAGTTTAAAAAAATAAGTGTACTTTAAAAAAGCTTCCCTCTGCTTTGCCCCTTGCAGTCTCCTGAGTAAATCAGAAAATTATAACAATAATAATATTCACAAATTTATGTTGTGTGTGGCAGCTATCAAATGTGTATTTTGAGGTGAGTCAGACTAAAATGAAGACCTGCTCTGTGACCTTTAGGTCTGACTGCAATCTCATCTAGTGACAGCCCAAATTTCTGCTTTCCAAATGCAAGTCTTTTAAAACTTGGATGTATAACTTGTGTCCTTAGTTTTCAGACATTTTATTCGACCTCTCACACTGAAATACATTTTTTTGCATGGTCACTGTTTATAACAGTTTTATAGTGTAACAGTGTTATCTGCTCTGATGTTTCATCATTCCCAGCTAACCCCTCCTAGGTTATCATGGTTCTGATGCTGCTGAGAAGATATCTAGTCCAATAACATGATTATCTGTTTTGTGTGTGATTTCTGCTTTCAACATTTGAATGTATCGATACACGCTGCTATTGTTGTTTCCCTATGTGTATGACTTGGTACAAACGTAAAATCACTGTTTTTTATGGAGTCAGTCTTATTCTTTCTCAGACAGAGAACTCCTTCTTGAATCTTGAAAGCTGATCTCTCTTCGAATATGTCCATATTCCTGGATTCTGCTGAATTCAGAAGCCGACAAGTGCTGAGGCATGAAGATGAGGAAAGAGAATATCTCCAGGTCCTTACAAAATAAAAATGCCTGGTCACTGACACTGATGGAAGTCAGCAAAAAAGCTTATTCAGTTCTTAGATACAGTAGACTATGTATCCAAATTACATCAAAGCACAGTCATCTTAAATGCTGTGTAGCAGTGATGTCACCCCTTTACTTGGTCGTTTCCCCAACCAGAGGTGATAGATCTGCAGTATCTCTGATGACGACAGTGAATCTAAAGTCACTTTATCTGTGACTCACTGAATTTCTGATTTATAAGACATCAGAATAAATGCATGCATCAACTAAGGACAAAGTGATTTCGAAAATCCTTGCTGTACAGAGTGAACAGAAACAGGATGGTTGTGCTTATCCCAGTATTGGGTAATCTCAAAGAATTTTCAAATATCTTTAAAAGATACTGAAAAATATTAACAAGGTAAATGACTAATGCTTTTTTCTCCTTTGCTGGAGTTTTTATTTCCTTTAATGAAAATGAAATTGTGCTACTTATGTACTGTAACTGAAAATGATCAAGAAATAGGAAAGAAAAAACCAAACAACTAAATTTCTCCCTCCAAATCTTTACCAGTCTGTTTCTTTTCTTTTTTTTTTAAAAAAAAAAGTTTAAAAATAATTAAAAGCTTTCAAACTAAACATAAAATCAGAGGTTAGTTATACCTCCCAGACCTGAATTCTCCACGAATCCTGTGTTACAGATAACAACCTGCACAGCAGCATCTACTGAGGAGTCATTTAGAAATTAAGTTTAGATCCCCTAAAGGTCATTAGACTGGCAAATCTGATAACTACATGAAATTTAGTGAAAAGACAAAAGTACATGTCAGTAGCCAGGAGCTGATGAGTCAAGACTGACATTAAGGTTTTTCTGAAAAAAAAAAAAGCATCCCTGCTGTTCTTTCCAAAAATAAAGCAGCTGTTGCCTGTTTATCTGTTTTTGAGGTAAAATACAGATATACAACAAATCCTTCAGTCTTACCCTGTGAGAGGTCAGGGTGCTGCATACATCTCTGGAAACTATGTTTTGCTATAAAAAGGGAAATGTGAGGATGGAAGCTGTGTGCAGTGTCTCATGTAGCAAGACCGCTCTGGACGCAACCTGTATGGTGTCATCCCAAAAGGCAGGGCTTTGCTAAGCCCAGCTGGCTCATCACGTGTTCCAAAAGGAACATGATGGGTTCACAAACGTGTAGGTGAGGCACAGGAGGAAGGCTCAAAAGATCATGTAAAAGGCCTGCTGTGTCTTGTGTACAGAGAGAGACACAAATTCCCCCAAGAAATCAGTCAGCCAGCCCTAGGGAATGAATTGACAATGCAGTACAGTTATAGGCTTACCAAGAGATAATGAAAATATAATGGTAGTATGTAAGTAAAATACATTTAAAGGATAGCAGGGCTCAAATGAAAACATAATTTTCAAAATTATGCACTTTTCATAGACCATGTGGTTAGAAAGGGGGTTGGGATTGGAAAGAGACCAGGCAAGGGTCTTATCTCCCAGTGCAAACAGATGGACTTTGGTCAAGGTACTTGACTCCTCAGGTGCCTTGACTTTGCATTTACAACCATCTTAATTTTCAAATTATAGGTGCTTATAGTAATATAATTAAGAAATAACACATAAAGCCAATGAATTATAGTGGCAGCTTGGTTTTCTGAGACCATATAAATTAATCACTTTCTTGTCCTTCTCTGACCTTGCTTCAGTAAGTAGGTAGGACAAATACATTTGACATTTACTCTTTGCCAACTCTACTTCCTGAACATCCTCTATAAAGCAGCAGATTAATGCCTCAGGGTTAAAGTGTGATGTAGACAACACAGCTGTAGAAGAGATGAAGAGGATAAGAAACCCTCTTATCACACGTTTAACCGTCCACCAAAAAACTAGAGACAAGGCCTCACAAACATTTTTCCTGCCAGCCTTGGTCAGGTGGGGAAGGGGCTTACAGCTGATTTTAGTTCAGGGAGGGCAGTGCCTTTGAAGGATTGTACAGTCATACACAGATCATTGCTCAGTGCTTTTCTTAACCTCAGAACAAACACTTCACATGTGCATTACTTGAACACAACTTGAAATGAGAAAAAAATTATAAAAGAGGATTAATAGAAACCATTCTAACAGAAATAGCAGTTGGATACCACTTTAAAATTTATGAGACTCATCATTTTGTCTTTCTGTTATTGCCTGAGAGAGGAACTGCAATAGGTAATAAAGTATTAACAATATGGAGGGAAAAAACTCACCCACTCTGTGATGTTTTGCCATGAGGATCTACTGGCTACCAACACAAAGCTTTTCAGGTCACTGTGTTCTGTATTTTCCTTGTGAAACATACTGTGCACTTCAGTCACTCGAATAAATCTGTGTATGCAGTTTCCCAATAAATTTTTTATTTTATTGACTAATAAAAGGGACTTTAAAGACCATGTGGATCAGTAACTGAAGATTCTAGGCTCAAAGAGAGAACAATTTTATAGGAGCACAAGGGACGTGGTATTTGTTATAAGTAGAGCGTACCCACAACATAATTTCTGCACAGCAGATGTGGAACAAAGAGATGCAGAGAAATCGTTGGAGGCAGACCCCTGGATCAGTGCTGAAGGAGCATGAACAAAACCAAGTAAAAGGAGCCTTTCCCAAGTTTTGTTCTGTGCAAGGTCAGCTTTCCTCCAGCTTCCTGCTTGCCAGGGTCACCCGACCCCTCTCCTGTAGCATGAAGGCTCCTCACAGCTCTCAGCAGCCGTGTTGGGGCATCACAGGCACCTTGCTGACAAAAATCAGCCCCGAACAGCTCCTTTCAGCCTCAGCTTTGGCAAACGGAGCTGAATGGCAGCTTAAAGCTGTGCCCTTTCCACAGCTGTGCCCTTTCCACAGGTGTGCTCCTTCACCCTTTGGTTCCAGCGGAGAGAAGGGGGATCTAGGAGACAACCCCACTATGTAAATGATGCCCTGCTACGGGCAGGCTGATTTCAGGTGTAGACTGTTGTAATCTCTTCTGCAACAAAATCTGCTAGCCCAGATAGTCATCATAGTCAAGACGACATGGAGCCACAAAACCAGCCTCTAACCTGGGAAAGATGGAGATCATATCACAGGTTAGAAAATGGTCAAGGACTGACTGAAGTGGAGACTTTATGGACTGGACATCAACAACAATAAAGAAGAGATTAAGAAAGACTAAAGGTGAAATTCCTGAACGAGCTATTTCAGTATGTTTTTTATCAGTATCCTGAATGATTTGTCAAAATACAGGAGGCTAAATAGCTTAAGGACAGGAAGAAATTTTACCAGCAGAAAAACAGACTTGGGCATGAGAAGGGGGCCCAGTTAGCTCAGTCAGTAGAGTGTAGCGCTAACAACACTAAGGTCGCGGGTTCAATTCCCATTCAGTCCCCATGTGTTGCCTGATCTAGTCAAGAGGTGGCATCCCTGGCGGCAGGAAGGCTGAATTAAAATGATCTCTAAGGTCCCTCCCAGCTTAGGCCATTCTATGATTCTAAGCTCAGGCACACAAAAATATGGTAGAAATTGGAAGGACATTGACTAGAAGAGTGACTTCAGAATATTACACAGTCACATTTTACCAATCCAGTAATGTGCTTTGATGGCATAAAAAGCAAAGGGTATTCCAGAGCATATGAAAAAGCAGACAGTTTCAGTATCAGTTGCAATCTGTGTGCCAGTGCACAAGGCCCTGCCATCATCCGGGATGAGAACTAAATTTTCATCATGACGGGAAAGAATTAAGAAGTTGATCTAGGGAATGGAGAGTCTTTTGTAGATCAGAAACTAGAAGCCATCAATTTTTCTTCACCAAAATTAAACAAAAGCTGATGGAACATGTTATTGGTTTTGCAAATACATTTTTTTGGGGGGAAAAAATAAAGCTAAATGGTACAATTTTTTACTGTCAAGGTGCTGAAACACTGGAACAGGTTGCCCAGGGAAGTTGTAGATGTCCCTTTCATGAAGTGTTCAAGGCCAGGTTGGATGAGGCTTTGAGCAACCTGCCCATGGCAGAGGGGTTGGAACTAAAGGATCATTGAGGTCCCTTCCAATTCAAGCCATTCTATGATTAGGATTTCTTCTATCCCTTGCACATTTAAGAAATGGACTTAGGTTGTACTCAGACTTGCCAGAACACTTTTCTGCCTGATGCCTTTCTCCTCTTCATAATTGCTAATTTAGAACAATCATGACATCTGTTGCGTCATTATATTTTATGAACTGGGTTCTCCTTTTGCACTTGACTGAAAAAAAAATCCCCAAACCTCTTTGGTGATCCAGTTTACTTCATAATAAAACAGATGAGCAAAACCTTAAAAATGGACAAGTTGAGGGGGGATCAAAGGAGGAACAAGCAGCCAGAAACTAGAGCTTCTTTTGCTAATATCACTCCACACGTGGCATCTTGTAAAACTACTTGTGAGTACTGGTTGCCTTTACTATGAGTTTTCTTTGCTTCTGCCCTGAGGAGATAAGTAAGGACAACAAACTGTCTCGCCTTCACCTGACACTTCCCAACAAATCATAATGCCCATCCAAGCACTCAGAAAATTAACTTAATTCCTCTCAAGTCAGAATAACTATTTCTGAACTGTGTGTGGTTGAAAGTCACTGCTTCTGTTTCAGGTCTGAAGGAGTCTGTGAGTGAATGCTTGTCAGTATTTACGTTAATTGTTTAAATCCCTCTACAAGTCTTAAAACTGTCTCAGAAAACCCTTCCTGACTTAAAACTGTCTCTGGGAACCTTAAAAATGAGGAGGCAGCTAAAGGGAATAGAAATGTACTTATGTGTGGCTATGCAAAAAAAAAAAACAGACAAGAATCATCACTTAAATAAATGAGCATGGGCTAAAATAATTCACCTGCATCCCTTTCTCTAGCTTGCGGCTGGCGACAGGTTCCTGTTGATATTGCTTGCCATTTACAGAGGTGTGCCCACCTTCTTCCTTTCAGATGAGAACAACATAAGCTAGAAAGACAATTTTGACCCCATGCATGGTGGATGGGATGAGACTCCACAGCCTCACACAGGGCCCCGAACAATGACTCCTGTGAAGAACTAGAAGGACAGCACCACTCTCACATATTTTATGCGAGTTGTCCCTAGTGCTGGATTTACCTCCTCACTCATCTGTGACACATTTCATGCCCATAAGAGTCTTTACAAAACAAATTTGCGCACTCTGCCACATAAAGTGCTTATCTGTATTGCCAGCCAAGTGTTCCTGGGGGTTATCTCTTTAAAAATACTCGGGTCATTCAGTCCGAGACCATCGAGTAGTATAGAGTCGTTTTACAAAATTATTCTCCAAAATCGAGGAAACTTGAGATGCTGAAAATAAAACAGAAGAACCCTTAAGGATTTCTGTTCAAGGAATGAAACGTAACAAGATGCTTTGTCCAGGCACTGAAAAATGACTTGTCCTCAGTGAAAAAAGTATGTGATATTGCTTACGTGACTGATTTGCCAGCGAGACTGTGTTATTGTCTCTGCCTGGTGAGCCGTGTGACATTGATATGGTGAGTCAAATGTGAGGGACCCTGCAAAAACGCAACCATGAAACTTTCCATTTTTTCATCTCTATCTCCAGCGTGCACTGTAGCTGTAACTTACAGTCGATCGTCTGTTTGAAGTGTTCAGCTGTACATCCAGTAGCTTTAAAGAATTCTTCCAGTGAGGCAGCATTCCCAGAAGACATCTCGTGTGAAACAGGTATTAATCAAAGCAATTCCAGTAGTTCCTGGGGGAGCAGCAGTTATACTTCATCAAGTATTGCTCAAACCAATACTGGCCTGTGCACGCTCTCAGCTGTGTACACAAGGGCGGCTCTTGCAGTTTCAGCCAGTAAGGAAACAACTAGCAGCACAGAGCGACATGGCCGGGGTGCTCTGATAACGTTTCCAGGGAATTTCAGTTCGTCAGGCATGTTCTCTTTTTTTTCCTTCCAGAGGAAGTATTATTTGAAGGCTAAGAAAAATGCTTGAAATCATCACATTATATCACATGAGACAGAAGAAAGAGAATGTGGAAATCAAACTAGATTTGTGGCTCATTAAATGCCATTGACCTTAAAACACACATGCTCCTCTTATTCTCGTTTTGCTGCCAGACTGTGCCTCTGCATCACTGTTAGCCAGATGATCAGCTTTCCGAAGCATCCATAGGGCACCCACTTTGTTCACTTGGCAATAATTTCAGAAGCTAGTGCCCAGCAATAACTTAGAGTAGTCAAATAAAATAAGCTAAGGGGCAACGAATGATATCTTTTACAAGCTAGTTTTTCATTGTGACTTTGTGTTTCTGTGGCCTGCTATGCATCTGGCAAGCAAACTTTCCTTCACCCACAGCAGGGCAGAGTGGTAAGGTTTATGGGCTCCTGAAAACACTGCAATGAAAGCTGCAAGGTACCTAAATTATCCTTGTTTACCTGACCCCCACCCTTCCGCAGCATTGTAATGGAGAGAGGCGTTCACTAAAAGCCAACAAGACATGGCATGTCATGTTGTGGTACAGGTGACTTGTTCAGTTCTGCTCTTCTTTGACTTTGCTAATTGCTTTCTGCATGGAAATTAAAAAGCCACTTAGGATTTTTTACATCCCTAAATCTGATTGTTTCATAAGACCTTAGAACATTAAAGTGCTTTAACAATTCAACTTAACTTCAGGTTGAGATGTATTTCTGTCTCAGTTGCCTAAAGATGTGTCTCATTCTTCATTGGGTGGGACCCATGAGACCCTTTTTTTGCTACTTTGTGCAGTCTTCCTTGGCTAGCTGAAGTAAATCATGAAGTCTCAGGTGGAAGAAGGGCTGAGTTAACCTGTTGGAGTCTTATAATGTAGATTTAAGACTTACAGTTTGGACCCTCAGATCTCCACCAATTGGCGTCAAAATATGCAAACAGAAGGGTCCTCTTCCAGTAGGCAAATCTCCTGATCATACATCGTGCCTGGGTGTCTGTCTGCAGAGCAGATTGCTCATCTATATTTCATCAAGGCCCTGCAAGAGGTGAGGAACAAATCCAGTGCCATACTATTCTCCAGAGATGTTTTTTAGAACTCTTTTTAGGGTCAGTCACTGATTTCATAACAAGTAACACACAGATAATTATTCTTAACTGGCTGCCTGTTGCTCTGATGTCAAGAATCAGCTCATCCTGTTGGGTTCTCCTTTTGTACATTCAGCAACACGAAGCACAAATCATATCACATTTCTCTTTTTCTACGGACATTCTGAGTCTGTGACTTAAATTTCTGAATCCTTTATCACTATTCAAAGGAAAGGGGATTTACTCAGAAGCAATTGTATTTTTTCTGAGCCTAATCCATGCAAAAATCCCACTCTTTACATGTCTTCATTTAATAAAATCAGCAAAACTCAGTATTTTTTTTTCTTAGCATTATTTTAAGCCTTTCAGATTTCTAACTGAAGTTTTCAGTCATGACAGATTTTATGTCTCACAGTCCACTTTTGAGATTTCAAGCACCGTGCTGTTGGTTTTGTCAGTCTTAACTTTCTTTCTTCTAAGGGCTTCCTAAGTATCTTTTATTGTAGCTGATCTGTATAAATTTTTTTCTCTGATTTCCAGAAACCATGTCAAGCTAACCTACTCAGATATGAAACTGGACTCTGCAATAGCTCTCTCTGCCAGAAAGGTGTGCTAGAATTTTCAGTCAGTATGGTTTCAATCTCTTTTGCCCTCAAATAAATTACTTTTTAACATGTACGCAGTGCCCTGTGCTATTGGAGTAGATGGCTCTACAATAACTACCTGTCTGTCCACTTTTATCTTCATTATTACAGTAACTGAGTTCTTCATAAGCACTGAAAAATGCATTGTTCTTCAGAACACCTTGTGGCTTTGAAGTAGGAACTTCATTATGTCTGTGGAGAACGAACGGACAAAATAGACTAAGGGCTAAAGACTAAAGCCTAAAGGTACTTGAGGCTTGCAACACTGGGATAAAAAAAATCTAGGGGCACTGAACCCGAGGTATTCTCCAAGTCAGTCAGCCGTGGGGTGAATGAGGCACTCGTGGAACTGTTCCTGAGAAAACTCTGACCTATTGAGGACTTAATTTCAGGAGGAGGAGGTGGAATTTAAATTCCCCTTCAGGTTACTGCTCTGGTGGGTATCTACACGTGATGCAACAAAAATAGTAGAATATATATGTCAAATACCTGAAAAGTTAGCATACCTAAGGTATAGAAGGGGGAACCTGGGTTGAAAGCACCTAGTTAGATAGAGCAGGGATGTAAACCAGGTTTCTTCCATGTTACACACAGATCTACCCTACATGCAAGAAGATCCTTGCTCTCCTCCAGTGCTTGCCTAGTTCTTTTATTAAGGATTTTTGATCAAGCACTTCTGAAGTCCACAATAGGTCCTTAGATGTAGGATTGTATGAGTGCTTATAGCACAATAGTTTTGTATAAACTTAGATATGCAGGATGCTTAAGAGACCCAGGATGTTTGGAGACTAACTAGTGCTTCCATCCATGGCTCCTACCTGGACTGTGGCTTTTGTTACTTACAAAGACATCAGATATCTACAGGAACTGAACTGACAGGACAAGGGGCAATGGGTTCAAGCCCAAACATAGGAAGTTCCACAAAAATATTAGAAAAAACTTTTTTACTGTGAGGGTGACAGAGCCCTGGCACAGGCTGCCCAGGGAGGTTGTGGAGGTTGTGTCCTTCTCTGGAGACATTCAAAACCCACCTGGACACGTTCCTGTGTGACCCACTGTAGGTGATCCTGCTCTGGCAGGGGGGCTGGACTAGATGATCTTTTGAGGTCCCTCCCAGCCCCTGACATTCTGTGATTCTGTGATTCTGTGAACTGAGTCCTATTAATGTAACCTGCCTTACTCCTGAGACAATTTACCTAATTATCTGTGCTGGTAGGGATCATGAAAAGAAGAATACAGTTTTGCTTGAACTTGTGATTCTCTTTCTCAGTATTAATTGGTGTGAACCAAAGAACCTCAAGACAACTACCTAAATTTGCTTCCTTAAATGATCCATCTATAAATTGAAGTTGATACATGTAATTTCTCCATGAAAAAAGCCATTAAAAAGAGAACTGTGGTTAGGTTTTCTCTGTTGTGTGGTAATGACCCTTTAAATGAGTCAGAATAGCAGCTGAAGTAAACATTGTATTCTTGTTCCCTGAGTCCTCTGGAAAGACATTTTTGCTCTTCAGATCTAGGAATCATAGAATCATTTAAGTCAGAAAAGACCTTTAAGATCATCGAGTCCAACTGTAAATCTGGCAATTCCAAGTCCACCACTAAACCATGTCACTAAGTACCACAGCTACGTGTTTTCTAAATACCAAGAGAAGTTTTCTGGTAAGAGCCATCACATGGCGGGGCATGTGTGGTGAGGAAGTATTTCCTAGAAAGTAGTGCAGCTGGTTCAAAGGGAGCATGAAACACTTGAAAAGCTGGCACAAGCCATGCTGCCTAAATTGTCAGCTCATCTGTGAGCTTACCTTCAGTTCCTTCTGACTTTGCCAGATGTCAGTGAAGGGTAGGAAAAGAGTGGTCTTCTAGAATGAGGTGACAACAGCAGAGTAGGGCCAGGAGGTTGCAGGGTGGATGGTGCTGGCACAGGTCAGGATAGGCTGGTGCTGCAACAAAGTGGAGTGATGGGAGCAGAAGTTTCAGTGCATGTGGGAGCAGAATAGGGTTTCTTGTTTGCAAACAAGGATTCAGCTGAAGTTGAATGACTTGTAATTCACAAAAATTAGTGGAGAAAACAAGGAGAACATATAGAGCTAACACCTAGCTAGCAGATACCACCACACAAAATCCACACCAAAAATGACATATGCGCCTTGTGGGGAACCCTGCCAAACCAAGTGACTAAAGCAGAGGGCCACAGCAGCCAGGGTCAGGCCTCCACATTGATAATGCAGCCAGTTCCCATCACAATGAAAGATGAAAATTCTAAAATGCTTCTGAGACACTGCTCTATGTTACAGCTGGAAAATGTTAAATATTAAAGCAGCATAAATCTATTACTGAACATCTGCACGAATATGTAATAGAAACAGGGAATGATGAAAACTATTTTTGGATTGTTTCTTTTTTCCCCCCAAAATATGAGGCGATCTGAGGAAAACACTTCCTCAACTCATCAGAACAATTATAAACATTTCATCAAGAAAGTCATCAGTGCGTGGCACTCACAGAAAGACAAAAGACAATTGTCACATAGATCACAGTCTGCTGTGAATCCTCAAAGATGGGTCATAGGGGAATAAACAAAGGTTTGTTGCAAAGATTTTTCCTCAGCAAATATATCACTGTGCTATATTTAGCTCTTATTGAATCCCATGCCTTAAATTACCTTTTTATTTTCTGTGGCAATACTTGTATAGTCTGTTCTGCCAGTAAATGATTTAGATTTGTTAAAAGCTAACCAGGCTAGAGATGTAACATCTTAATAGGGCTTCTGGCCTCAATTTAGGGTCTACAGAATGGCAAAACGATTGAAAAGTATTGGTAGAGACAAGTATCTTGTGATAGTTCCCTTCAAGTCAAGTTGGACAGAGGACACAGAGAAATAGTGTGGAACATGATGGATTAATGGCTTTCAGTATATACGGCAGAAGATTACAAAATGTATTTTAAGGAAGAAAGCAGCTCAGAGATGGAGTGATGTGGACTACAGATGCTGTAGCCCACTCTGGATTTAGTCATGCTGGGATGGGGCCAGTCAGTGATGTCCACCCTGAAATGTTACAAGGACAGTGACACCACTGTCTCCTTCTCATCGTTACTTCATCAGCAAACTATCTTGTTTTCCATGTTCCCCCAACGGTGAAAGAGAGACGGTATTGTGGTTTTTTTATCTATTTGCTGTACAAGAAAACCCCCTGTCCCAGGAACAGTATGAAGATTAAGACAATGTATGAAGGCGATTGGCATCACTATTACTAGGGAAATGTCCCTCAGTCCTTCTTGTGGTTACCAGTACTGCCTGGAAGAAGGGTCAGTGGCAGCTGGTCGTAGCTCCCACACTGTGGGTTTCTGCCTCCCCATCTTCCTTATCACTCAAAGGAGAAGGCAAATGCGGAAGGCTGTCTGCACTCCACATGGAGTGGAGACTGCCTTTCTCTGTTTTCCACAGACAGCAAATCCTCCAAACGCGAGGGTTGCATTAGAAACTGCAGGAAATGTTGCATTGCTGCTACTGCCAAGTATGAGCTTCACAAGTGAGCTCACCAGCTGAAAGAAAAGCAAAGGGCTGCTCTGGCAACTTTAGGCACCTGGTGAACTCAGGCAGCAGCTGAGCAGGGATTTTTGATAGCAGTTTGAGATTTAGGTGTTACTACTTCATCTTAATCCTGCTTTAGAATCTAAGCATTTTAGGACTTTTTTGGTGGTCTAAAAGACCTGTAGATTAGCAAATTCTTTCAGGAAAGTGGATGGAGCTACATCAATTGGACAAATGAGAAAGGTTCAGTTGGAGGGTGATGATAAATATTACAAGTTTGCCCCTCCATTTCTACTGTGCTGCTGGAGATGTGAATTCAAGCTGCTTTGTAAAGAGAAGCCTTGAAAATATTCATAGTTTGTGATGCGTTCCCACAACAATGCCGCTGACAGGAGGCTTCTCGTGACACACTGTAAATTAGCAATGCAGTTAGTAGCAGTGCCTTGAAACTGGGCACTGTGGGAGGAGATTGCCTCTATAGAAGAACCTGAAGAAAATAAAATCTGGACTGTTTTTTTTCTTTTCATGTGTTGCTATTGCCAGTGGCTTCTAAAATAACTAGAATTGAAACATATGGGTAGGACGAAGAAGAAACCTCTTTCATTTTTCTTTATTTATATATTTGTCACACACCAGACCTTGCTCCAATCAAGGTGGAAAAGTCACACACAAAAAAACGTACTTTAATTTTAGTGGAGCTACTCAATATGCAAAAAACTACTCATTAATGAAACAAGGGGTTCACAATCCAGCGTGGGGCTTCAGTTGGTCTCCCCAGGAACTAGTGTGCATTTCCAACACAGCAAAAAAGGCGTAGAAACATTCTCTTTAAAGCAAGATAGAAGGTGTGAAAACCTCAACCAGCAGGTGCCAGCACCCAATACCATGCAAAATCGCTATCTAGGTGAGTGCAAATGGCTGCTGCCCCTTTAACTTTGCACCAAATAGCTTGTCTATATCAGATGCTGGAATAAGAGCACAGCCAGCAGCAGATCCTTCTTCAGGCACCCAGAGTAGGGCTGGCTTGCTCCAGCCTTGTGAGGGAAGCGAGCAGTTCCTCAGGCAAGATGGACGGTTGCCTCACAGAACCTGGTTTATGCACAGCAAGCTCTGAGCCTGACAGTGTGAGTTATAGCAAGACTGTAGTAAGGAATAGCTTTACCTGGACCCGGGAAGGCCCTCAGGCATCAGCTCTTCAAAAAAAGCAGAACATTCAGTTCAAGACAGGCCTTTCCCAGAGTTGGCAGGGACTGCAGAGCAGGAAGGCAGGCTAAACGCAAAATCATGTGGATCGATTAGGTAAATGATCTGGGGAAAACCCCAAGTAGAATATAATTCAATTAAAATGTGAGCAGAAATTTACATCTATCTGCAGATTCATGCTGGGAAGCAACAGATGGCAAGAGAAAGGGATTCAAGGGCTGTGGTAGATCAGGAATGAAAGGAAAGTCACTGTGACATGTTCTGAAGAAAAAGACAAGCATAAGCCAAAGGTGAGCTTCTAAGAGAAAGTCGTACTACAGCTCTCTTTTGTTTTGGCAGGACCTCAACTAGACAGCCACATTTAGAATGGGATATTAAAAATTTCAGAAGAAAAATGTCTTAAATGAGCAGAGTTGAAAAGCCATGATACTTGAGGAAAAGTGTTGCAAGAATTGGTGTTTAGTCTGAAAGAAATGACTGAAATGACGGTAGTCCTCAAATGCATAGGAGGCTGTGGTGAAGAGGAAGACAATAATCTGTTCTAAGTCTCTGTGCTGGGACAGTATGGCCTGAAAATACGGCAAGAAAATTTCAGATTACAAACAAGAGGAGGAAATATCTACCTTCACAGGGACAGTAAAGCATATGTATGGATTATGGTTGCCATGGGTTCTCCAGCATTGGAGGCTTTAAAAACAGACTGGTATCTATAAAACTGATCCCATCTCAGGATGAGGAATGGGCTTCTGAGTCTATGGGTTTTTAGAATATTTGCTGCTTTCATAGACCCATCAATGCAGATAATTTTTTTAATACTTGAAAGTCTTTTTCTGCCAGAGTGCACTATTTTAAGGCAAAGCTGATCGGCGACACAGTACGTAACAAATGGGTGGCCATGAGCCTGACTCCATGGGAGCAGGACTTCTAGCAGATTTCAAAGGTTTTTTACAGGTCACATTCCCACTGAACTCTGGAGGAACCTGTGGGTGTCCTAAGAGATTTCACAAAAAAATAATATAGTCATCCAGAGAAAAGCAAGAACTGGTAAAGATCCTAGAGGAGGTCTGGAGCACTGGAAAAACAACATTTCACTTTAAACACTCATGTTCAAATCTCCGCCCTTAAAGCCCAAATGAAATATACGAACAGAAAACAAATCACAGCCAGAGAAAACAAACCTCCCTCTTTCTGGGTTATGACTTCTTTGACCAGGTCTGAACAGGGACTGCTGGTGCGGCTGCCAGTGACTCCCTCGTGCTAGCCCCAGCAAATACCTTGGAGCATCAAAATGACAAGAACGGAAAAAAAACACTGAAGAAGCCTTTTTGGCAAGATGGTTGACTTGTAACAGTATTGCACTTCATTATTTATTCCTAGTTTTGTGATTGCTGCTTGTGTTATTCAGGCCTTTAACCTTCCGTTTGTGAGAGACTTAAGAAAGCACGAAATAAAACCATCACTGGAGAACTTGTAAGAGACAAGGTAAGAGTGAAAAAACAAGCTATTGTTTCTCTCATACCAGCAAGAAACAGGCACAGAAACATTAAGTCTCTGCAGTGTCCCATGCAAAACTCTGCAAGTGCTTTCCTGAGAGTGGGAAAACTTCTGCAGCACGTGGAGGACCCGCAGCAGCAACTGCACCTTGAGCTGGTTGTGGCATCAAGGTACCTGCCCGCTCTGGTTTGAGGATTGTGCTTAACCCAGCTCTGGTAGCCAGCACAGTCTGCAACACTCACGCCCGGACATGCTGGTGTCTGTGTCACACACTGGTGTCTGTGTCAATCTGTCTGCCTTGAAATGTAGGTTCGTTTTGTCTGAATTAGCACAAACTCCTAAACCCGAGCTGCAGCAGCAAGAGTTTGCAATTGTAGACACGGTCTAAGGTGAGGCAGGAGGTCTGTGCCAGAGCTGGAATTAAACTCAGCTTTCTCTCCCTTTTATATTTTCACCTTTGCTGTCCTATTAAATTCTGTGTGCTTGGAAGACATACAGAATATGTATTTGCCAGGCCATCTGAAAGACCCTCAAGCAGCTTTCCTGCTTGGCCTATTTTCTTTGCAAATATTAACATAGCAGTAGTAGCCACCTCTGCTGTTGGTTTTTTTGTTGTTTTGAAAACAAAGTTTTAAAACTTTTACCATAAAACTCACAAAAGGTAGCTTAATCCATAAAAACATTATTTACCCTGTGCTGGAAAGAGTTAACTCCCTGTA
>NW_009723348.1:13134-15100 GCF_000703405.1 Apaloderma vittatum | reverse complement strand
TCCCTACACACTTACAGAATTTTTTGAGGGGTGGCAAAGTGATGCTATAGATGTCACTGAGACCTGATTGGGGAAAACTTTTAAAGACATTTTAAGAAACACAGAATCACAGAGTCACAGAATCATTTAGGTTGGAAAAGACGTTTAAGATCACTGAGTCCAACCATTAACATAGCAACATGAGGTCCACCACTAAACCATGTCCGTAAGCAAGAAATTACAGGATCTGAGCTTTAGAGCAGAAGAAACCTGCTACAACTTGATTTTTCAGTTGCAATAGGCCTAGCAGTTCTTTTAGCATGAGCTCAAATTGTAAGCCATTTGAAAGCCAAAGTAAAGAAGCTGTGTCTGTTTTTGAAAGGTTAATGACGATTTTTCTGACAACTCCCAACCATTTCATATCCCGTGGGTCTCAGTCAGTTTTAATAATATCTCTAACCAAGAAAAAAATAAAAAGACTTATTATGACTGGAGATTTATTTTGCGCTTGGAATTTGGACCTTCATTTGTGATTTATAGTGATGGATTGGAAAAAAAAATAAGTTAGAATTCTGGTTTTTTGAGTTATAAGAGCATACAACTGTGAGTGAAGTCTCTACAGCAACGGGAGCCCAGAGTTAGGAGGGCCAGGATTCTGTGAGCCAAATGTCTTGGTGACATTTCAGGTCTTGAAGAGAAATATATTTCACCAAGTCCTTTACTCACAGATTGAATTCATAGTTCATTCAGTTCATACTAAAAATGGAAAATGCCCTATTTTTCTAGATCTAGATTAATCATGTCCTGAAAATTCTGCTAATTTGGCATTTACTACCATTGGGGCAAGTCCAGTGATTTTTAATCAGAGTATCATGCCCTAATATTTTGAGTGCTGTAGACACATGATTAAATTTGAAGTGTGTGTTTGTTTGTGCATGTGTGCAAGCATGTATATTTATATAGAATTGTATGTATTTTATAAATTGTCTTTATATAAATATAGATGCACATATACATGAATAAATTGCACTGTATAGATACGTATGCATGGAGACTATATATAAGATATATTGCATATTCACAATATACTATATATTTATCATATAGGCAAGTTTCTAAATATACAAAAGATGTAAGAATATGAAAAAGTTAGGAAGTAGATTTAGAAAAAAGTGGATTTTTCCCAGTAAGTAATTTGATCTCGTGTAGTTATAAACTTATTTATAAAAAAGCAAAGTTTCTGACCTTTCCTGTGCAGAAGCAATAGGAAATAGTGCTGGTCAAGGAGAGGAAAAAAAAGTTTTCTTCTGAAGAAAAAGGGATATAAGAAACTTTCACTCTCCCATTTCAGCCTGCTTTATGCCTTTCTAGGTTAAACACACACTCAGTGCTTCTAGAGCGCTGACAGCTTGTCACCGCAATCCCTCGCTTGTCGTTTTGCTGCTTTCCAAGGTTGAACTCCAGGTACTTTATGTCAAAGTGCTGCAAATCACCCTGTAATGAGTAATAATGTGAATAAAGTAATACTGTTTTTCAAGAAAATAGACTACCTTTTTGCCCTCATATCTAATAAATAGCTGCAGAACAAGGAATTTTGGTGTGGACCTCTAGACTGCTTGGGGACAGTCCATGGAGGGGCAGCTGGAGCTCAGGCAGAAGGTGCTGGGTGCATTCCCAAAGACATAGGCTTCTCTGCTGGGGATCCTGTTTGGAGATGATAAGGACACACGGATCCCTTATCCAAAAGGTACTCTTTTTGATGCTAGAAATCAGGCCACTTATATAAGACAGTAGAAGCTGGTGGCTGCAAACTCCAAGTAGGTAGAGCTTGATATTTCCTTTATAAGTAGAAGGGTAACTTTTCTACACAAGCAGTGGAAGCCTTCTAATGCCCCTGTGATGGGCTGGCCTGGCCAGATTTTGGTGGCAGAGGGGCATCTGTGGGGTGGCTTTTGCAAGAAGCTGCTAGAAGCTTCCCGAGTTTGAT
>NW_009723348.1:0-13103 GCF_000703405.1 Apaloderma vittatum | reverse complement strand
CCCATCGCCAGAGGACACCAAGGCGGGCCCCGCCGCTGCACCAAGGTTGAGCCTGTCAGTAAAGTGATAGGAGAGGTAAACCTCTGAGAAAATGTATTTAAGGAACAAGGAAAAAGAACTGCGCCAGAACAGCTGATGGCGGAGTGAGAATCTGTGAAGACACCAAGATCAGTGAAGAAGGAAGGTGGGGAGGACGAGCTCCAGGCGCTGGAGCAGAGAGTCCCCTGGGTCGTGGTGCAGACCATGGTGAAGCGGGTTCTCCCCCTGCAGCCCATGGGCGGGGTGTAAATGTCCACTGTGAGGACCCCCGTGTAGATGTCCATCGTGTAAGGACCCCACACCATGTGGGTGGATGCCTGAAGGGGGCTGTAGCCCATGAGAAGCCCCCATTGGAGCAGGTCACTGCTGGAACCCGTAGCCAGTGGAGGAGTGAATGCCCATGCTGGAGCAGGTTGGCTGGTGGGACCTTTGTGACACTGCGGGGGACTCACGCTGGAGCAGTTTCCCTGAAGGACTGCATCTCAGACTCATGAGGGGTGGGCTGCCCCTCGTGAGGTGTCTCACATTGGGCAGTTTGTGATGAATTGCCCTTCGTGAGACGACTCACGGCGGAGAAGAGAGCGTGAAGCTTGTCTCCTGTGAGAGGGACCAATGGCCCTGAGGAAGAGTGAAGAGTCCTCCTCCAGAGTGAAGAAGCAGTGGAATCAACATTGGATAAACTGACCATAATCCCCATTCCCTGTCCCCCTGCCCTGCTCGGGGGGAGGAGGAGGATAAACTGGGATTGATGTTAGGCCCGGGAAGAAGGGAGGGATGGGGGGAAGGTGTTTTGTTTTTGAGATTTGTTTGCTTTTTTTCTTATTTCTCACTACTCTCCTCTAAATTGTTCTTAATAAATCTAACTAATTTCCCCAAAATGGAGTCTGTGTTGCCCGGGTCGGTAAATGAAAGTGATCTCCCTGTCCTTATCTCAAACCTTGAGCCCTTTGAAATATTTTCTTCCCCTGTCTAGTGGAAAAGGGGGAGTTAGAGCGGCTGTTTTGGTACCTGGCTGCCGGCAGGGGTCAAACCACGACAGCCCCTTATTTTGCTCATCACAAAGCAGTAGCATGAAATACACACAAACCAGATCTATCCCTGGGTTAAGAGAGCCTTTTTGTTTACAGCTGGGGGTGACATTTAGTGTTTTCTTACTGAGCACCAGTGTTGTGTGGAACACACAGCAATGAGACATTAATGCCTTGATCTATATGACATGAATTAAAGAAGTTTTTTTCCCAAAACTCAATCAGGTGAACTGATTTTGCCATTTTTTTTCTGTGGGAGGACACGTGCTTTATCATATACTTGTTCCACACAACCCCCTTCCTTAGGACTTGGAAAGCAGCTGTGCAGACCTTTCAGACAGCATTGTTTCCTCCTCGTCCACCACAAAAAGCGAGTAAAAACAAGAACATTTCCCAACCATAAATAGAGAAATGTACTTACTCTGTTCTTCTGAGTCCTCGTTAGATCCCATATAATTTCACAAACTGTCAGCATTGGCCTTAGTGAAAATTACTCACGAAAAAAAGTGTTAAAATTTAATATGGCAATGAATCGCTGTGGTTTTTCCAGGTGACCAGTGAAGTTTCAGCTTAGCTTCTAGCAGACATAGAAAACTTGTGATGAATTTACAGCCCTTCTCGGCCTGTGAAATCTCAAGAACAAGGTAAAGTAGTGCATAGGTACAAGGCCAAGCCACCTAATCACTTTTCTGCAGGATAAAACCCAGAGACTGAAGTAATTCAACCCTCATGACCCTGCCAGGGTGGGAGTTGTGCCAGCCTCCAAAGCAGGAACTAGATATCAGACTAAAAAATGTAAATCACAAGGACAGTGAATGTTAAAATGAGATTTTACATTTATAAATCATTCGGCAAGCAGTCAGTTAGCAGATTTGGAATTGCATGGACAAAAAATATAAAGATACAGCCTCAGAGCACTCCAGTTTTCAGTGTCTGCTATTGCAGCATGACCCAAGGAAATGTACGCAGCCCCAAATCACGCAGCCTGCTCCAGCTGTGCCACCGCTGTGGCTTTCTGTGATGCTTCAACATGGTGGGATGGGTGGCTGGAATGTTTTATCTTTTATGAGTAAAAACAAGAGAGCCTTTAGACCATTCTGAAATGAGAGCCATTTGGGAGCCAGTGAAAAGGTCTAACATGGGAGAGCCAAAAAGAAACGGAGCTGAGGATTATGTTCTCATGTGTCTCTGTGGGTGCAATCACCGTAAAGCCAGAGCAGCTGAGAACCGGGGAGAGGACCACCACCGCCACGTGTGGGAAGAGCTGAAAGGAGCATTAACCCTGGTGTTCATCCTTTCCCCAACCAGGGCAGCACAGATCTGCTGCCTGCATGGGGCAGGGGCCAGGGCCCCATCCTGTCCCTGAGCAGCGTTTGAACTCTGGGGCTGCTGCGTCAAATTCCCTGCTCAGTTTTCAAATGTGACAAGTGCCTAAAGAGGACATTGACTTCGGGGCATCTATCTGAAACCTCTGGCTCCATCCTTTTTAAGTGAATACAGCACAAAATACAGCACAAAATACAGCACAAGCCCTGTGAAAAGCTACAATTGTGCCTGGCTGTTGGAATCGGGAAATATTTGCATTAATGAAGAAATAATGTGTAAAAATATAGTAAATCATCTTCTTTCTAAAAAATCTGGATAAATCTAGTACAACTCCAGAAACAAAAGAAAGAAGGAATCAAAACATGTATTTACCTATAACCTGTTAAAGTTGATCCATGGCAATGAAAATACAAAAAACTAATTAGACCTTCTGCTGTAAATCCAGAGCGGGTTCTCCACTTATCTCTCTCTTGGTTTGTTGCACACTGAACAAGTTCTGTCAGACTCTTGTCTCCACCGAGCTATTCTAGAATCCACCTTGATGAACCAGGGCTTCCTGAAATGAAAATGGTGTGAGATAGGAAACAAGAGAAGAAGAATTTAGAGTCATATTTCTAGAAACTGGATAGCTTGAAAATAGGTGAAGTAGCTTGAACACAACCCATTTCATGCCTGGAATGTTAGTCTAAGGAGTCACAGCAGATATATTTTGAGACTTAAGGTTTCCACTTTCAGGGAATTAAAACATTTATATTGAGTTATACCTAAGGTGTGACTTCCTTTACGAGCTTCATTTTGATGACAGTATAAAAAAATTATATCTTTCTAAAGAATCAAGGCAATTTTCTAAGCAACTTTTAAACTCTACTGCATCAGATTAGAATAAATTTTTTTCAGCTACATAAAAATATTCCAATAGGGATGAGGCTGTGTTTGCATATATTGGTTTGTCTGCTTGGGGCTTTTGCTTGGCTGCTTGTTCCTTGGTTATTTTCCTTGGCTGGGAAAATAAAATAAACAAATACTGGAAAACTGCTGTGTTTACATGAGAGGGAAGTGATTATTCATAGTTCTAGAAGCCCTGCATAAAAATGAATAAATGCCCCAAATTCACAAAGGGAAAAGCGAAATGTTGAGATTTCTTGCATCCCTTCAATTACTGGAACACAAATCAGAGGCTTTAAAAACATGTCTGGTCCAGGATCCCAGACAGTTGCTTTGGATAAATATAGATAACACTGTCAATTGCTGGGACTTGGAAATGCATATGAAGGTATCCACAATATAACCAGAGTGCTTTAGAATTATAGAATAATTTAGATTTGAAGAAAGCTCAATAGATCATCTGGATGAGCCTCCTGGTCAAAGCAGATTCAAACCCTATTAAGGTGGCTCAAGTCTTCATGCAGTCAATTACGTTAAATTACTGAAGATTAAGATTACACAACCCCTTGGAGCAGTGTTTGTGCCAGTGTTTGAGCATATACAGTAGGAAAATACATTTCCTAATATCTAACATGGATTTATCCTCTTGCATCTTGTGTTCATCAGCCCTTATTCTCCTTGCATAATTGCAAGCCTGAAATGTTTTCCACAGCATTTGCAGTAGCCTTTGGGTGGTTTTGCTGCAGTTGTAGTTTCATTTGACAGTCTGCTTCATAGGAAATGTTGTAGGGAAAGGCCAAGGCACCCTAAAAATCAAGCAAGAAAGTTTGGTGTGTGTATGTATAATATATACATATATATAGTATATACATACTTATATATGAGCATGTACGTAAGGCATGTAAATTTATATGCACATACGTGCATGTGCATAAAATAAAGTGTGTGTTTGTGTCAGTGTGAGCGTGTTTTCCCAGCACTGCTCTCTGCGAGGAGATGACAGGGTTTGTAAGGACTGTGTACAGTCTGTCAACTGCTTTTAAAGCAGAAACAGGGAATTACTGCCCCAGCGTGGTGGCTTGTGCTTTTACATGTGTCTTTAAAATCGCAGATCTTGAATTCACGAAACTTCTTCTCACTTTTGTCCTTAACTCTCTGCCACAGTGATGCAGATTCAGGCTGAGTTTTAGTTTACTTTGTACTTCAGTTTGCTAGAACCTCAAATAATAGGTTTGTTTTTTAATTATGCAACCCCAACTGTGCATGCTTTGCTTTTTGTTTAAGAAATTATACGTGAAGAAAAATACTGCAAATGACAGTTTGACACAGATTGTTTAGAACATTTGTTGGAAGTGATGTTTGTGCTTGTGACTTCCTATGGTCAGTCGCCTTGTGCCTGAGAGACCTCACAGAGGCACTAGCTCTGCTTACATTGTATTTCCCCTTTATTTTTTTCTTATACTCCGGAGTAGAAAGGTGGTGCCATAGGTCCATATTACCCATAGTGTGTTCACTGATATGCCCTGTGCATCGTTGCTGGCCTCAGATGGCTGTAATTCTTGCACCTGCATAATTGATAAGGCCTTATTGTACCTGATCCATAGGATTTTAGAATAAGTTATCTGTCCTGAGCGAGCCATATGGAACCAAGTGACAGCATTGTGGGCATTAAAACAGCGACCTCAGGCCAGGTGAGCATCCTAATCCTGTCTCAGGTCCATACACAGTTTAGCTAAGAATACTCTTGAATCTACTTTAAAGGTACACGTGGGCTTAGTCTCCACTCCTGGCTTTGCATAACAAACACCATCATCCAAATAATCTAAATGGGAGGCAGGTTTTCGCTTGCATTGCGGCTTGTGTTCATGCTTGGCAGGCAGGTTCCATGCACACTCCCAGGAAAGCAGAGCTCATGCCTGTAGCAATGGAAAGAGGCACTGGACCATCCAGGGCTGACGTGTTTTCTTCACACCGATGCCCAGCCAGGTCATGCTTTGCATTTGCTGCTGCTACGGCCTGAGGGTGCAGGTAAAATATGAACCAGGCCATAAGGTTTGAATTTTACATGGAGTGCAACCTGCTGAAGGTAATTTATCTATATTACAATTGTTTACAGCCACTTGTAGTGCTAAGGATAACTGCTCCCAGTAGAAACTGGGCTTTTAAGGGCCTATTTGTAATACTCAAATCCTTTTACACAGTAAACAAGAACTACGAATGAGGACAGCAGTTCTGATTTCCAGAACTGAGTTTGCTCAGAGAAGTGGGGGATTGGGTTTTTTTCCCCTTCCTTTGCAACATCAAGATTTCTGGAAACCTAATACACTTAATGCGATTAGCCATGACCTTGATAAATGTACTGCACAACGAGAAGTAGGTTATATTATAATTGTTACCGAATCAATGCACCTTTTCCCTAACTGTACTTGTTAAGTCAAAGCTCTGGCCACAGTACAATAAGTTTATGTTGGCAGGGTCAAGGCACTTCTGCGGGAAATTATTGTTTTCAAGCTCATTGTTATTTAGAAAAAGAGTAGATGGAGGAATATGGAAATACAGCTGGGAAATAAAACTGTTAAAATATTTGGTTTATTGGAAAGAGAATGACATTTCATGTATTTACATAACCAAATAAGATATTTACAGGGATGGACTTAGGGTTTAGTGGGCCTCATGTAGACAGCCTTAGCGCAACAAGAGGAAATGTGATTCTTGTAAACTGGAGAAAATGTGATATGCTTCTAGGCTGTGTCAAATCCTCTCTTTGATCCAGACAGCAATTGTATTTATTTTGGATAGCACTACAAAGAGCGGTGTTGTGACTTGGCTAAGTTGATGATGACTTGTCAATCATTTCTTTGTCTGCTGTCCCCATGTGGACACCCGCTGCCAGATGTTCTTTGGCAAAGAAGAAAATATGTCTCTGACTCTCCTGACATGTCTGGAGGACCATACACCTTAGAAAATGTTAGAAGCTGTCTTTCAGAGTCACTACTATTTCAGTTATATTGGAACTACACTTAGGTTTTGCTTTGCAATTTTTGGGACTAGAAATTTGCAGTTGTAACTGAACTATTGTCTTTAGGGATTCCAGAATGGTTCTTGCTGGGTTCTAGGAGCCTGCCCACAGCCCTGTTGGTGCTTCATTGTAACTCAATCCCCGCCATAATATTCCCTCTAGTTCCCTCCTACTCATCAAGTCACCCGAACCAAGAAACACCCGAGATTGCATTTGAAGACTAGTTTCTCCAGGTTAGAATCATATAACTGTTCAGTTTGGAAAAGATCATCAAGTCCAAACACGAACCTAGCAATGCCAGATCCACCAATAGACTATGTCCCTAAGCACCACATCTACATGTCTTTGAAATACCTCCAGGGATGACGTCTCCAACACTTCCCAACGCAGCCTGCTCCAGTGCTTGACAACCCTTCTGGAGAAGAAGTTTTTCCTAATAGCCAATCTAAACCTCCCCTGGTGCAACTTGAGACCATTTCCTCTTATCCTAGATTGTTTTCACCTTTGCGGTTAGACTGAAATTACTTCGAACAAACAACTACAGGTTTGTATAGCACAGAACAGCATACATATAGACAATTTTCAGTCTTATTATAAAGTTAATTTAAATTGGGTACACAGGAAGGAAAATTCACTCTTTGTATAATGCCACTGAAGTCACTGGGATGGATTAATTTGACTTGGGCTCTGTGAATCTGGAGTAGCAGCTCTGCTACAATGTGCCCTGTGAATCCAAACATAGTTTACCTGACAGAAAGTCCAGGCTGTCTTTGCCATAGCTTATTAAATAGGATGAATATCTACCAGCATCTGTCATCTTCTGGCACACGTCCTGTGGTATGCAGAGGCTTTCCCTGCCATTGCATGAACTTATGATATTTGCTGTGCATGGAAGAAGCTTTGAGTGTCAAACTGTTGGCTAGCAGCTGTTGACTCTGATATGAAAACACTCTAGAATCTATAAACATTGAAAATGAGGAGTTAAAATACATTTGAGTCAGAGCTGAATTCCTACCTAAAACAAATATGTAAGCCAATAAACTTAAAAATAGATGGATAACCTTAATAATTTACATTTCAAAAGAATTGTTAGAATAACTGACTGAAGGGGTACATTTAACAAAAACAGTTTACTGGAGAAGCACGTATGTGTCAACTATGCAGTGACCAAGACTGCTTCCAAATTTTTCAAGTCTTTTGCTGATTAAAGTAAAGGAAGAGCTGGGATTATTTGTTCCAGAGCTACTGCAGTACACTGACTACTGTCTTGTGGCTTGAGCACTGTACTCCATATAAAATAAACTAGAAATACTCTAAGACAAGATTTACCTGTGAAGCACCATTTAGGTGATAAAAATCTGTGCTGACTGAAGGCCCTGAAGCAGAAGGTGCTGGTGACCTGCACTTGTTTTCACATAAACATTCACAACTTGGCTTTTGTGACAGTGGGTGGGACTTACCTGAGCGTTGTTGAGGAGGAGTTATTTCAAAAGTATGCTTTGCCGGCTTATTTTAGACATCTAAAATTGTGCCTCAGAACTTTTTGTGTGTGTTTTCAGAGACTAGAGGAGGAGCCTAGACTGACTGCTGAGTTATCCGTGTTGTGGATATCTAAACCAAAAGAGACAAAATCACCAGACGTGAAACATTCATGGGTGGCTACAGGCAAACTTAAGACAGTAACAGAACTGTAGGCTCTTTGGGAGTG
Organism: Apaloderma vittatum; assembly: GCF_000703405.1. Classification (NCBI taxonomy): domain Eukaryota; kingdom Metazoa; phylum Chordata; class Aves; order Trogoniformes; family Trogonidae; genus Apaloderma; species Apaloderma vittatum. Next base: position 5,098 of record NW_009723348.1, on the reverse strand, counting down.
ATTTTTTCTTTATTTTCTCCCGCTCTGATACTGAGAAATCTTTCTTGGTCCAGTCAGTTCTTGGCTTTAACACTCTCAATGATACTGCAGTCAATGGCCTCCTGCAGGGTGAGAGAGAAGTCTCTGCTGAAGGGATGTGGCTGTATCAGGCAGTTTAATTTCCTCAAACAAAGTGCAAAGCAAAGTGTAAGGTCCGCTTCAGAGGGAAGAAATTCATGACATTCTTTAAAAATGCTGACAAATCCAAGCACAAGGTCATTTCTAGGAGAAACCTTTTCTTTTGAAAACCAGAAACACCGTCTCAGGAGAGATGGTATGTGCTCAAGCACAGCCATTCAAACCATGATCTGATAGCAATCTGATATTGTACTTTATTTTCTGTTTGCCAGAAAGACTTGCTCATGATGCATGTTTTTTAAAAGCTTCCCATGCCAGTGATTTTTTCTCCATTCAGAAGTGAGTATGTCACAAGCCAGCTGCAGAACACCCATTTACCATGAGGACATGGGGACTGAGTAATTGGGCTAAGGACAGGACAGGCCCAGTGAGTATCGTAACTGGAAATTCTAGAACTATGGTTCTTGAGAACAATCCCATAGCAATGCCATTTGTAGTGAAGACATTAAGCTTATGAAATTCTGTGGGTTTCCTCTACTGAAGCGGATTACACCATTGGAGTTCTGGTACAGTTAAAAAAAGTCTTTTCTGGAAGCAAGGAAATACTCCCTTTGAGAAAAACTGAAGTTTTCTCTTTTAAAAATTCCTCAAACTACTTACTCAAGCATGTTTACATCAGTTAGTATCATAAATGAAGAAACTGAGGAACAAAGAGTTGAACTGGCTTGACAAAAGTCATGGTAAAATAAATTTATTTATAGAAATCCATTCACTAGCTGAGAGTCAGTAAGTTTTGCCTACAACCTGGACTGGCTGTCATTTTATTCATGCCCTTTTTGATAGACTGTGCAAGCCTAACAGAATATACTGCTTGTTGTTTATAAAGCACAATGAAATATCAAAGTAATATAAAAGTGTTCATACATAAAAGTGCATAAAAATATTTCTATTAATATTGATAATGATTTATCTGCTGAACTGTTCTTTGCATATTATATGATGTAATCTTTTTCAGTAACTTTGATTAGAGGTCCATCAGTTAAAGAAGAAAAGAGTAAATGTTAAGAACTTAAATCACAGATTACTTAAAATGTTGAAGCAAAATCAGATGCTACTGGAACACAGTTGCCTGGACAGAGAAAGCACTGAAATTTGTATCTCGTGTCCCCTACAGCACTGTCACATTAAGGGCAGTGACAGGAACAGAAAGAAGAACAGGAGATTTGGGGTTTGCAGCAATGAAAACAAGAGAACAAATGAAATATTTTGAGCTACTTGAGGTCATATACACCACAGGAGACCAGTGCATCGTACAGGGTTCCCTGGCTGCTTAAGGTACACTCCTCAGCCTCACCTAACGCTGCTTTTGATATGAGCTCCTGAAGTATTTTTCCAGACACAAACTTTTTGAGTTCCATTTCCACAGGCCAAATTAAAATTTAAGCAGGAACATAAGCTCTTAGAAATATTATTCACACCAGGCATTTTCTAACGAGTTTAAAAAAGTGTTAAAATATTTACATGAAAAATGAGCAATTTTCAACCTAAGGATGATTTCTACTGTTCTGCAAATGAGTCCAATTGCACATTATGTGGTCTATAATGTATTAAATATAATGTTCAGCTATAAATTTCAAGTAAATGCAAGATTTCATTGGACTAAACTGCATTTTGGGACGTTGCAGTCATGAGATCATGCTCTTAGTAAATTACATGATACAGCTGCTATAGCAGAAGTACTGCCAAGATACTGCCAAGCATATGGCGAACCTTAAAGACGTAATACTGAAAATATATGCTCACCACAGTGTTCTAAAACATGGGATATGAAGTTCTCATATAGGTGTGGCAGTTTGGGACATGGTGTAGTGGTTATGGTAGTGTTGGATAGACGGTTGGACTAGATGATCTTAGAGGTCATTTCCAACCTTAAGGATTCTATGATTCTTTATCATAAAGATCCTGATTTATCAACAAGAATTTAGTTGCCATGTGCACAGTAAGCTAGTTTTTCTCACATCTGGGGTAGATGCAGTCAATGGGTATTTGCATTTAAGCTTAGCCACAGTTACACTATTGAAGGAAAAAAAGTAATATTGCTACAGAGTAAAAAAGAACCATGCTCATCCATCATCCCTGGGGTGTGGGCTGGATTCTTCTGGAGGCAGGTTAGATCCTGCCCCTCTCAGTGACTGGCCTCATTGATTCAAACACTTCCAAGTAGATGACCATTCTTGATGTTCATGGCTCTGCAGTGTGCTGCAGTGCTCGCTTCTGCCAAGCTGGGACTTCTCACACTTCATTATAAACTTTGGTAACAGCTACAGTGGCTTCTTTAGAGTAACTGGAGAGAAACTGTCACTTCTACTATATGACTCACCTGAAACTTGTCTACCTTAAGATGAAACAATGACTATAAAGAAAGTTCAGATGAGCTCAGATACAGAAGTCTTCATGGCTGGTCTTCAAACTCAGATGAACCTGTAAACCCTACTTCTAAAATCAATAGGATTCATTGGCTTGGCCTGGCAGTGCTCTAAAACAGGGTGAAAACCAGCAGATTTTAACCTGGAATATCTGAATCTGTATGTGAAACTCTGTAGTTCTCACTCAGGACCTGTGACCTAAACCTTGAGCCTCTTAAGCTTGCCCTGCAGTATAACTGTCTAATAATCGCAATCCTCATGATGTGTAAGGCTTTCCCCCTGGTAGTTAGGCATGATTTGGCTTCATCCAGAAGAGATGGGAGAAAGCCTTCAGCAAAGCTTTGTTGATTCGGTGATTTTCTTATTGCATTTTCTTCTGTTCAGAATTTCTTAAGCCCTCCTATATCCTTTAGTGAAATACATTTGCATGAACAGAATGGAGAATGTTTAAAAGGTGACAGATTCTACTCATCATAGCTCATAATTCAAGCTTAAGAAATATTCAGGAAAAAACTGCAAAGGCAATACTTCTGCATAGTAGGTCTGGTTTAGACAGGGAAGCTGCTGCTGCAGAAACTAGTTCGCTGAGCTCGTAAAATTAACATGATATAAACAGACAATGAAGTACGTAGCAAGACTATCATGTGATCCCAGTAATTCACAAAAGAATCTGGAAACAATTCCTCATCAAAGTAATGTCAATCTTGTCTTCTTAGAAACCAGATGGAGAACTATGTAGGATGCAAATTCTCTGTTACCTGCTACAGATGTTCTGAAACATCTAGCATCAGTCAGTCACAGCATACAAAACACTTGACCTTGAGCATAATTAAGTATGAAAAAACCCGTGTTCCTTCTGTGAAACTTTCTTTTTGTACTAGTGTTGCTAGCAAATTAAAGTATTTTGCCATATTTTTCTTGCTGCTTTCTTCCAAGCAAGAGCAGCCAAAGGTTCCTAGTGAAGGACCAATATGTTCATACAATGCATCACAAAGGTATTTTGAGTCTGGTACATTTAATTTTTTTAATCAGAATAAGATATTTGGTATTGTGCTCATTTTAAATACTACATTGCTTGTCACACTACATTTGGCAATAGACCTCTTCAAATATATTTAACAAATTGTTCCATCAGTAATAACTACATATAAAATATCTTCATTGAATTAAAAAAATCCATATGTATTTTCTTCATGAAATACAATATATACATGATGATCTTATAGTTTTAAGATAAGTCAAAATTTGGGCTTAAACAAATTCACAGTGTCCATTATATCTCTGTAATAAAAATCTTCACTTTAAAAGTGCCTGGATCTTGAACTTGGGTTTATGGAGACTGAAGGTTTTACCATCATCTAGCACTAGATAGCAGATCCAAATTGTACAATGACCAAAAATAAAGACTTTTGATGACTGAAAGTGAACTTCGACTGTCCTTGTTATCCCAAGTTCTGACCAACAGATTTTCCAAAGAACTTGACAAAGGTGGAAGATCTGCTTTGAGCAGACTGGCCTCTAACGTGGTCATTCAACAGAGCTGTACTAAGTGCTCACTGCTGCAGAAAACCAGATCCAAAATGCTCCAGCAGGAAATCAAATTCAGTGGCCAGTCCTGACCAAGGGAGATGTGCAGGAAACATGAGACGAGCCAAATGGCAGTGAGGACAGCATCACGCTGCCTTCCAGCCCATTCTCTACACAAAGGCTGACACAGAAACCAGAATGTTTCTGCCAAGGACCAGCCAGCTGGGTCATCTCAGAGGCCACAGTACCTCCCTCTTGATTATCGCAGAAGATATTGCAGGTTATGAGGTAACATTTTTTCATCATCAAAGGTGAGTGATGAAATTTGCTATTCTGTAGCTCACAGTATTACAGGCCAGCACACTGTGTTTTTTTAAAACAAACTGCTCTACTACCTTCAAAAGTCCCACTTTCCTTCTCCTCTCTCAGAGGAAGAAGCCTTAAAATTTTCTAAACCCTGAGTTCATTTCACCTGAAACCCTGGGACACAGGCTGTCCCATATGCTCCATTTGTGGCTACCCTAATGGGCCAAGCAGAAGGTTGAGCAGTTCTCCAAACCATGACCAACACCCTTGGGCCAGGCTGAGCTCCACAGCGGCTTCCATTGCTTTCCAGGCAGGACACAGCCCCTCACCTCCACCTGTCTCCATTGATTTCAAACCCCATTTTAATACAGTCTTTTTTTTCCCCTGAAAATACACAGTGAATTCATAAATAATTTTTTTAAAAAAAGGACTTCAGTAAATTTAGAAACTAATCTAAACCCATTAAAAAATAATCTCCAGCCTAAAAGGGAGAGGTGAAAACATTCTGATACATTCCATTGTAAGTAAGTTTCACAAAGCCAATTTAAAAGCAATTACTGACAAGCCATTTTCTGCCTTATTTCCTAAACATACAAGGCTTTTATAGGTGCATTATACATCTTGATGTTCGTGTTACAGTTTTACACAGCCCTTTCACTATTTTGAACCAAGCTTATAAAGGAGCAGAGATTCACAGAATCACAGAATGTCAGGACTTGGAA
>NW_009723347.1:21363-27664 GCF_000703405.1 Apaloderma vittatum | reverse complement strand
TATATACTTTAGCTTATATGTATTTAACCTTATATTAAGCATATTGTGCAAATTCCTGATTCACAGTTATAACACAGACTCATAAAAGAAAACCTTCATAGGCATTTTGACTATCTCAGTATTTATTATTGGGGCTGTGTCCAGGCTGGTTTCAGTTGATTATTAAACAGCAGGAAGTCCTATTAGGAGAGCAAGCTTTAGGGAGCTTAAAAGTAGTAAGAAATAAAACCATCACTCTTGTACAGCTGAGATTCATCTTGTGCTGGAACCATCCCTAGAAATGTCACATCAGGCCCTCCATAGGTTTCCTTGAATAAAGCCAGTGTAGTGTAGGGGTGGAAGTACGTAATATGACATTACACGTACCCTCTAGAGTAGGGCTTGTTCCTGGGCTGAAAATATTGTTGTTTTCCATGTAATTGTTTAGGCTGCTCACAAGCTCCATAGTCTTTCACTTCATGTAAAGCAATTACTAAGAGAGATTGTGGATGGAGAAAAGATCCTTTAAAGTTTCTGTTTGTTGCTTTGTTTGTTGTTTTTTTTTTTTAATTTATTTTCATGCCTGAGGCACGGACACTTCTATACCATAGGATGTTCATGCCAAATGTACTCATTAAAACTAACATAATGTCCTTGCCCTCATGGCATAATACAACTTCTGTTTCTGTGGTGACACTCAAGTCCCCATATTTCACTCAGGCGATGGGAGGGTTGATGTGAAAAGCAGGGAGTGCACGACAGCTCTCCTCTTTTGCCAGCAGGGTGGCTGGAAGTCTGAGTCCATTCCCTCTCTTGGAACCATTTAGGAGACAAGCTCAGCTGTACTATAAGTGCGGTTTAGATTTTACTGTTTAAAAACTATTTTTTTTTCCTAGTATGCATTAATAAATTCAGACAGGAATTTTCATGCCTTCCAGCTACTTACCAGACTTACCCAGATTGCAGAAGTTGCTGGGTAGATTTGAATTCATCTGCCTCAGTAATGAACATTAATCAAGGTCCTCAAAGTTATCACCTTGCAAACAGGAGAAAGTCTCTTGCTGGTGCTACCGGCAGCATCAGTAAAGCTGTGATAATGAGGGTTCCCCTCAGGCTGCCTGCTATCTCCTTTTCTATTTTTCCCAGTTTACACGAATAGATTCAGGCTGCAGAATTTACATGTTCCATACCATGAGAAGTTAAGAATGGATTTGATAAAGTGTGTAATGATGTTGCTCTTTGAACACTATGCCAGCACAGAGTGGGTTTTGTGTGTGTGCATGAACCAGTTATGGAGGGAGGTTATGCTGCCTTTGAAATTACTGAACAAGGGAGAATGGCTTTGTGATTGGTAGGGTGTCTGAAAAAGCCACTTAGAGTCCTTTATTTTAGGGAATGTGATCCTTCCTTCCTTGATGTCTGCATCTGGCTGGTAATTACTTTAACTTGTCATTGCTCTGCTTAATCGTCCAGTTCGGTGTAGTCCAAGGGCAGTTTGTGTTAACTTGATTTTAATCATTAAGTGGGTGTGTGGTGAGAAGAGAGAAGGCAATGAGATTGTAAACACTCATTCACTCTCACCAAGAGCTAAAATTCCATTTACTCTTCTTTCAGTCCAACTAAATATCTTTCTATGAAGTGGATGGAAGACAAATCCATTTTTCCTAGGAATCAGCAGTTAGTATGAACTGTATGTATTCTTTCAGAAGGAAACATTTCTCTCCCTCTGTTTAACCTCCAGAATTGAAGTGGCTTCTTCACCCAGCTCTATTTTCTGAATTGCACTGAGTGCCATGCAAATGTGCAGTCATGGTCCAGCGTGGGCATTCCTTGTTTCTCATGTTTACGTTAGTCAACAAAGTATAAATTAGAATAAGCATATCCACAAAGCTTTAGCTGGGGTACAAGGAAAGTTCATACGCTAAATTGTCAACACAGTAAAATTAGCTTATATTTTTCCCCAACTTTTTGTTTCTCTTTCTTCAGGAGATTTTCTGTTTCTCCATAAAACAAGCAGGCAGGACTATGTTAAACTTTATCTTGATTGTAGACACTTGGGAAATTGTAACGGCTTTCGTATCGTGCCACTGAATTGAATTTCAGGAATTTCTGAAGGATTAATAGTGTGCATCATTTGTGGATTTTTGTTTATTTTGTTTTTCTTTCTTGGTTGTTTTTCTCCCTGAGCCAAATGTAAGTCCAAGAGTAATAGTTTTATTCTGTCTGAAATTTCGCTTGAGACTGGTAGAGACATAGACATGGGATGAATTTGCTGGGACTTGGTTTTAATGTATAGATTTCTAACTACGATGTTGCTGATGATGTGCAAAGGTCTTGACTAAATATGAGATATAAATGCGATAGTAAATATAGAAGGATTAAGGAACAGTCTTTTTGAAGCAGAAGGGACCCAAGTAAATATACTTCAGTTTTCCAAGGATGAAGAGTGTTATGGAAAGCTGCTTCATCCTTCCCTGTTTCTGGCATTGTCTCCAGCCTCCCTCATGCATCTCGGGTACCGGTTTTTGTTGTGGTTCAGTGAGCAGACAGCTCAGGTCAACTGTGGCTCTGCGGACTGGAAGTCATGGGAGAAGGAGTCCTCACTGGCCTTAGAGAAAGCCCTAAGAACCTAGTGGAAGTGAGGAGGTTGTTCTCTCTCAAGACTCTAAGAAATATCATTTCCTTACATGAGGTTGTGGTTAACTTGGTAAAAGATTTGGGGGTTTTATTTATATATAATTACAGCTGCTTGAACTGAGTAACTGCAAGATTCCCTGTAGGAAGAAGGGTGCTTTTTTACTGCTTTGGTTAATAACTGTCTTTTGCACTTTATCAATGTCATGTTCTTTCTTACCTCCCTTCAAAAGGAACATGGGGAATCGCCACAGAACAAAAATAATGAAAGAGAAAACATCACTGCATGGTAGACTTTCTCCTTTCTTTAGGCTCTCTCTGCCTTTCTTGACTTTTGTGTGATTTGATCTTGTAGGGTAGACCTCTCTAGAAAAGGTGATAAGCCTTGTTCTCTCATCTGCAGTTTCTTATCCTATCAGACAATATGAAGGAGAAAATGGGCATCAGAGTCTAAATAAGCTGTCCTGTCAAAGCATCCTCAATCCTAAAATGTTAAAAATGCTTCAATAATTTATATTAAATTTTGGTCTTCAGATGACAGATATGATCCAAAAATTAGTGGAAATAGAATGTTATTTACTAGTGTGTATTCCGGTAAATCATACCTATTTTGGAGAAAGCTCCTATTTTGGAGAAAGTTCCCAACAAAAAGTGCTGCTGGTGGAAGCAGGGATGCTGGGAAAGCACAAATTGAATGTGTTTCAGCACACCTAGGAATGCTCTTACATTTGAAAAATATCGACAAGGTAATTTCATGTATTTCATGCCTGTAGTCAAAATACAGAATTAACAGTTTATATCACTTTTTTTCTCCCGCCTATGCTGCTCTTTCCAGTAGGGTGTGTTCCTGCTAGGTTATCCCTATGGCTTATGTCCTGTAGTCAGAATTTTTTGACTTTTACTTAAAATTATCAAGAAGCTTTAAGGCAAATGCACGGAAATTAATTCAGAACTGTCAACGCTCAGAAGAGAGCATCAAATGCTAAGGGCATATCAACTACGACTTCGCTGACTGGACACTTCCACTAGGATGGTAACTCAGACCGCCAGGTGTGTGCACTGTAAACTGTCTCTGGTAGCTTTTCACTGTTTGTTTCTTTTTAATGTGCACATTTCCATGGAGTTAATTGCTAATGATGCTCATGTGACATTACAATTCAAAATGATACTTTCTTCTGGCTTATGCCTTGGCTAAAAGATTGAGTAGGAAAGATGAGTCACGTTCATTGTAAACTCCCTGCTCATTTTTCTTCTGCCTGTTTAATTGTAGAGAAGTTATTAATGGGCTTCTTCTGGAAATAGAATCTAAAGCTGTTCTTAATTTACCCACCCTGTGGTTACAATCCTGTTAAATGCTTTTAATTCAAGAGAAGTCCCTTGAAGTATCATCTGTCACCATACTTAGATGTTGGTAAAGAGTCTGGTATGATATAGACATACTTGGACACTTGTGAGATGTAATTGTTGGGTATGAGCTGTTATCTCCACAGGAAAGATATCTTTTTCACATCAAAATATTACGTCTGTTGTAGCTGAAAAAAACCCAACCTATAAAGCAGTTCTTCACTTAACATGAAAGGAGGATCATTACTATGAGAGCCTTTAAGAATAAACTGACAAAACAGAGTGGTTTTATGATGCAGTGAGACCTATAGCTGCCATCTGTACAGGAGAAACCAATTAATTTCCAAGGAAGGGAGAAGACTGTTCCTGAACCTGCAGATACCTCAGACCAATGTGACTATCGGAAGCTCTAAAACCTTTGCAGCACTAGACACAGTGTAAAGATCTCTTTCAGAAATGCCATAGTTACTGCAGCTAAAAGGCTTTCTGCAAAGCCATCCTTGATGAGATTCAAGCTTTGCTTTTTGTTGACAGTGTACTGTGCATCTGCATCTGTAGTGGTCAGGTTTCTTTGGTTTCTTAGCAGTGGCCAGCTTCCCTGCAGGCAGTTGTAGAGAGTGAGAAGGTCCCCCCTGAGTCTCCTCTTCTCCAGGCTGGACACCCCCAGCTCCCTCAGCCTCTCCTCAAAGGACTTTCCCTCCAGTCCCTTCCCCAGCCTCGTTGCTCTCCTCTGGACCCGCTCCAGCCCCTCCGGATCTCTCTCGCAGGGAGGGGCCCAGGCGTGCACACAGGGCTCCAGGGGAGGCTGAGCACAGGGGCAGAATGACAGCCCTGCTTCTGCTGGCCACACTGCTCCCGACACAAGCCAGGATGCCATTGGCCCTCCGGGCCACCTGGGCACCCTGCTGGCTCCTGTTCACAACCAGCACTCCCAGGTCCCTCTCCGCCGGACTACTCTCCAGCCACTCCTCCCCCAACATTAGTTCCTTACATTACCTTGACATATTTTACTTACCTTTCTACCATTTGTACATTTTAAACCACCTTTCGTTGTGTTGAGCACTAACCTTTTCTTAAACAATCCCTTTTCAGCCTTAGGCACTTCCAGGTCTGCGTGTTATCCTCACCCTTCTACCACCTCTTCCTGTAGTATACCACTACATATATTGCAACTGGTCTACTATATGGACACTTGAAAAGTACTCTGCTGGGTTTGGAGGTTGGTATTTACAGGCTGGAGTTCTAAGGTAAAGAACATAGCAAGTTTTGCAGGAGAGAACAACGGAGCTTTGTAGCGGTGGCATGGCCGAGTTCAGAGCTAAGGCTGTTAGAATTATGGCAGCTCCAGAATCTTTTTAGCTTCAAAGCCAGGAGGTGACAAAAGTCTGTTAGCAGTGCTGAATGGAGGCCGTTCAGCAAGTTTGTGTTGGCTGTTTGGCGGAATGGGATTTTTAAAGTTTGCCTAGCACTGACCTCTGAATGATGGAGCTGAACTGCTTTGCTTTCAAAGCCTGAACTCCGGGGAGAGACTGGGTGTTAGGTATGTTTGTATTTGTCCTGTCTGAATGAAGAGACTAAACAGCGTGTTTCTGTGCTAAGGAAAGAAGTTCATTCCCCACTCAACTGGCAGAATATTTAAGGCAAGAAAATAACCAAAGTTGCAATTTTGAGTTGGGATTGTACAGTCCTCCATCTCTACCCAATGGAAGAATTCTTTATTTTTCTGAGCACAGAATTTCTTTGCATCCATTCTAGGTGTAAGATGATGAAATATGCCTCTCACAGAATCATCACCCTAAAATCTGATTTGCTGGTTTTTTTGGCTTTGATCTGATGTGTTAACTTTCCACCGTGTTAAGTACCACTTGTTCTTCTCTTTTACTGGTGCTGGGACACTGGTTCAGACACACAACCCCACCGTTAGCCCTGTCCAGCCATGTCTTTTAAAGAACACTGTAAACCTAAGAGCAAGAAACCTGCTGAGCAGCAGTTAAATAGGGTGATGATTACAGCAAGCCCTGCACCAATTTTAATAATTAGCATACAAATTTGAGAGGAAAAAAGCATAATATCATGTTCCCTAGGTCTCTGTGGTCCATACTGCCTGCTGAATAGCTATGCTGTGTTACCTTCAAGGTGAACCTTCTCAAACTTTGGCTTGGCTAGTTCATAGACCTCTCCTAGTGTTGCTGATCTTTGTAACTTTCTTTTATGATGAATTGTTTCAACTGCAGCAGTGTGCTCTGCTGTGCTGCACGGATATGCAAACCCCCCCTCTCTGAAGAATTTATTCCAGTCCTCTCTGTTCTTTTTTTTAACCAGATTTCTTACCAGTGCATCTCTT
>NW_009723347.1:16683-21332 GCF_000703405.1 Apaloderma vittatum | reverse complement strand
TTTCGCAGCAGGAAACTTTCCATCACTGCTTGTTTGTACGCGAGAAAGATGCAAATAGCCGCAAGACTTGGGCTCCCTCTTTTTTGGATCCTATAAATCAGTCTTTGCATATGCTTTACTGTCCGATTTATTAGCCTGCAGCTAATACTGAATTACATGACAGACTAAAACTTAAAAACTCTTTGTTGCCTCAGCAGGATACAGACGCAAATTAAAATAGGCTTAGATTGCTTACTTTCTTAACTTTCTCTTTTCCTTCCTTCATATTATGGCAAGTTCTTCTTCTGTTGCTGCTTCTGCTTTTTGACTGTCCGTTGTGAATGCTGCTGATTAATATCATATTGCCTTTTAATCAGCAATATGGTATTATCCAGTCTTCTGACCCAGATTGTTCACTAAATAGTGATTTGTCAGTATTTTCCATCATTTTGAGGGTTAAACTCTAAATACACTTGCTTCTGTGCTTGTTTTTACACTGTCTTCTACCATCTCCCTTCTGCTTGACCTTATCTCTCTTATGTACCTTTGGCTCTACTTGATGAGTCTTGTAAGTTGTTTACTTTTGTTTGCTTTCTGTCAAGGCTGTGGTACTTCAGAGATGACCAAGAACTTTGACACATCGGTTCAGTTGCCTGTTGGTTAGGCTGTGCAAAGCACGCAGCAGTCCCTTAGCTTTTGGAAAGTTTTACAGTTATTTCTGTAGTCACAATGCCCCACGCTCTTGAGAACTGAAATCTTGTAGTGAACAAGCATTTTGTATAAATTTCTGCATATCTAACCACCAAGTTCTAAGTGCCATAAATTTTCAGTAATTTCTTTTTCAGAACATAAAATAGGGCATGTTTGCTTGATGACAGTATTAAATAATGTCATCAAAGATCTGAGAGTACGAGTCTTGATTTTCTAAATGGTCTGTGCCAAGCAAGTGCTCTGTTTGTTTTCTATTGTCTACTGGAAAGGACAGGGCTACCTTAAAAGGTTTGTGTGTCAGGTCACACGTGTTGATGGAAGAAAAGGCTTAACTTTGCTGTTTAGAACAGTAATTAGGAAAAATACATTCTTTGTCTCCAAGATACAACCTTTTTACCATATGCATGGTCCTCTCCAAAGCTCTGCCAGTTGGGTGTCATCTAGCACTAGTTAACACTGCATTTGGTCAAGGAGTCTGAGCAAATTCATTCTGTTGTAGAACTATCCTCAAATTCACCATAATTTTTTTATGTCATCTGATTTAGAATCATAGTACTGTTATAGTCTTTGCAGTAGGATTACTAGTATTTCCTGAGCAAAAAGGAAATTTTAATACACCATTAAAGCTGTGGTAGTAGGAACTGAAGTATTCTCTCTTTCAAGATTTACTTTCGAAATAGAGGATCTGAATTTTCTGCATGCCTCAGCCCCAGGTGTAGCAGTTACATGCTCATAAGAAAGTTTTATTGTCTTTCATATATCTCATCTCACTTACAGATGTAACGGCAGAAAGAGAAAAATGTTTAATCTAATTTGACCTTTTGCAATAAGCAAGCCTTAGAATTTACAAGTCATTCTTGCAGTGTGTGCAATACCGTACGAATAAAGCAGAAGAGTTTTCAGAGGAGATGATCATGATTAAATGCTTTTAAATGATAGAAAATCTCAACATCCTTAGGTAAGCTCTTTAATTACCTTCACTGCTTAGTGTCTGTACCTTATTTCCTTGAAACTTTTCCAGCTTTTGCCTCTAACAGTCTTTCTGCTAAATATAATAAATCTCGAAGTATTGAATGTCTTGTTGTTGCAAATGAACTTGTATTGACCATGATCTTGACTTTGCTTGGTTAACTTATATAATTGTCTTAAGTAGCTTTTCAAGGTCCTTTGTTCCGCTGAAGTCCTGCTGTCAGTTCTGGGAACAGTATCTCAACCTGGACTTTCACATATATTTGTGAAACACTGGCTTTTGTTTCCACAATGAGTGTTGTTGCTTACCGTGTTTGTTCTCTTCCTTGCTGTTGAATGGGAAACTTCTAAGCGCACGGATTTTTATTTTTTTCTCCTCAGTTCTTAACTCTTCAGTAGATAAAAGGAAAGGAACTATAAACATGCACTGCACACTGAAGAAAAAGCACTTTTTCACGCAGAAAGGTTTAAAGTGTTTTGTGTGGCAGGAGATGGCTTTTGCCTATGTGTTGAACTTCTGGAGACAATAGAGTAACAAATAATATATGTATTAGTAAGAAAGTGTACTGGATGCCTTAAGGAACAACTAATGGAGATTTGACAGAAGTTACTGGGTTTCAGTTTATGTGTGGTAAAACTTAACATATTTTTTTATCAACCTTTTGGTTGATAAAAACCTTAGTCACACACACAAATAAAATGTAAAGCCCCCTCCCAAAGGCATTTCTGTGTCACAGAACAGCTTTCATAATTGGGAAATGCAACTATTTTTATGCGTACACTTGCACCAAATTGCTAACATTGCCTGCGTACCATGGGGCTGAGCTCGTTCGGTAGTATCAAGATGTGTTCCCTGGAACATTAGGTACTGGATGTTGTGCAAATAAGAAGGCTTTTGCACACCTACTGTCCCAAGTCTTTGGGTCAGTGCATAAGTACCTCAGGGACCGTGTGCTGTTTTATCAATATCAAACTGACTAGCAAAAACGTTAGCAAAAGGATGTATGCAGTGATACTGGCAGTGGTCTTCTTGCTCTGATCCCTATGAACTCAAGATCATGTTTGATTCTCAGCTCCCCAGCGAGTGCTGTGGAGATCAGCACCTCATCTAGGCGGTAGATTTCCCAGATTTTTAACTGGATATTAGCAAAAGTTTTTCAGACCTCCTTGTGTTTCTCTGTGTATTCATGTGCTTTAACCCTGACGGAAATCAGGCATGGAAAGCAATTTTTTGAGCGTTGGCAACCAGTCTGTCATCAGCAACAAGGTGGACTGGTAGTTTGGGCATAATGGAAAACGAAATGCATGTGCTTCTGGAATAAATGAGACTGAGATCCCATTTGGTGCTGTCTCTCCCACCCTTTTCCTTTTTTTTTTTTTTGCAGGAAATGTTGTGTGGTTGTTTCAATTTTCCCCATTTCTTGCAGGCTCTGGTATGATTTTTGTAGAAATACCAAGACCTATCACCCGTCGTTACAGCTTTCATAGTGAACCACACACTGTGCAGCGCATTGGAATTTCTAGCACTTATGTCTGTCTCAGAATGCATTTTGTGAGAAAAGAGACCGAATTGATCTTGCTGTGCAGTACTCGGGAGTCTCTCACAGGGAACAACCTAAATCAAGAACTATGTTTCAAGGCTGAGCTTTAAACTGAAAATAAGCGGTTATACAGCCCAGGAGAGGTGAAAGATGGAAGGAGTGTTGTGGTGTGCAGGGTATTCTGAAACTCTGTATATAATGAAAACCAAAAATCAAAAATAGCTATTGAGCGTTAAAGAAAGTCACCCAATTTTCTTGTAATTTAACAAGTTAGTAGACGCTGCTGATGTATCTATGGATTACATCCATGACATCAGCTTGCCAGGGTGATGCTGACAATATTTGTTGCACTTAATATGGGAGGTGAGTTTGTTTCAGCCAAGGTTTGGTGTATTTTAGGTGGGAAGGGAGAGGAGGGAGGGTTCCCAGCCAGAGTAGCACCTTCCTGGTTATCACAGATGTTGTAAGGAGGTCTAAATGGTCACACTAACAGCGGAGAAACGCCATGATGGTGTTCACCTGTCCAAGCCAATGCATAGGGTTCACTGGAACACACACATGTAGGAAAATCTTAAATAATTCAGGTTCATAGTAAGCTTAAAAGGCTTCTGTTGTTAGCTTCCTAGAGTAATGCTGTGACGTGTGCGACGGGCAGAATCCAGTCTCGAGTTAGTCTTGGAAAATTTTGGGTTTATATGAACACTCGAGATGCTGCTTGCTCACTATAACAGTTGCTGTCTGGATTTCTTTTTAACATCTGAAAGGTACTAGTGCTTAGCAGAGATTCTGTTTTTATCAGTTAAGTTTTATTTTTGCTGCTCGAATCTCAGTAGGTTGGCAGGCTTAGGCCTATTTTTTTTTTCTTTCAAGTTGGACTTGAAAATTTAAGGTTAGGCTGTACACATTTACCTGACATGTGAGGCTTTTTTTTTTTCTGTGGCTTACAGTGAGACTTACTGTGCGTTGAGAGAGAACCTCCCTAGCCATTACAGCTACAAGATAGTTAAATGGAGCAAAACTGGGACCGGGAGGAGGAGTGAGCAGATGTATTTATTTGAAAAATACAAATTAGTGCTCACTATCCAAGCTGGCTTGTCTAGTGAATGGCTTGAATGTTCTGTGGAAACAGCATATGAATTGACATATGCACAACGTGGAATGTCTGTGACCTCTAAATGTGCGCAAAACGCTCCAGAATATTTTTATATGATGTACTCGTATGATTTGAATAAGTCTATAAAGCCTAAGCAACCTCAGTACCATCTTTATTCAATGGTATCTGAATTTTCTTTAGGAGCCTGCACCTAACTCTTGGGCTTTTTGGGGTGGGAGTTGTTCCTGAGCTTTGGCAAAGGATTGTCTCTGCTTCAAAAGGTGAGTTTTGACAGAGGATAGTCTCTGCTTCAAAAGGGCTGAAGCAGTAACAAACAGCAGTGATGGACCAGAGAT
>NW_009723347.1:0-16652 GCF_000703405.1 Apaloderma vittatum | reverse complement strand
AGCAGGAAGAAACAATGTAGGGCAAGTACATCAGCAAAAGGGCTTCTGCAACGACACTATCAGGAACCTACAGGAAAGCAAATTCTGCTACTCAAAGTGTAGTCTAAAGATCACATGAGAGCCTAAAGAAATAGCCTTCTGACGTTTAATACTGTGCAGTTGGTGACATACTCTAGATGAAAATTATTTCAAGTGGCTTATGTATGCTAAACTAGCAACCTCCAGTATTTACTACATTCACTGGTATATGCTGGTTTACCTTCTTTTAAAAAATAAGAACGGGAGATTTTCGTCCTAGGTAGAATTATCGTGCATCTTTGTGTCTGTTCTCGCATTCTTTTTATATGCCTTTTCTTCTCTTTCTCATTACCTGCTCTCTAAAGCAGCGATTCCAGTGACAGGTTATAATGTTATCCACGCATCGACGTGTCGGTCCACATTGAAATGTTTTGCTGCAGGTGAGGTGATAATTTTCCTTACATCAATCAAAATCTTGTCAGTAAGATCAGACAAGTGGCCCCCTGGTTTCTGCAACATGTATTTATCCTGTTTCCAATCTGAAGAAAGAAAAACATGGTGGGTAATTCTGATAGAAGTGAATGGAGAAAAATTGGCCGGTAAGATATTGAAGTTGCTAGAGTTACTCCAAAATAGCAGTGACTTATTTACAATTAGAGCAGTTTCATGTATGTGGACTGTGTTACTGATACCCATTGCTTTATATATGTGTTTATAAAGAAAAAAAGCAAGCTTCTTTTTTTTCCTCCAAAACAAGTAAGGAGAATATTGTATGCAAAATGTCTCTTTTTAGTTTTTGTTTCTCCATTAAACCAGAATTGCGTGGGCGTTGTTAAGCAGAATTTGGTATCAGATAGGTACAAGTTAGTATCTAATGTTCCAGGCAATCATAGCACAAATTGAGAGTAAAAAGAAGTTCAGCCTACTACTGGATATGTGAGATGCTTTGTTTTTATCCATGGGGAGTAGAGAGTCAAAGTAGGGCTATGGGGAATGATGATCAAAGCATTATTCAGATATGATTTGTGACAGAATGTATTTGAATAACAAAAAATCAAACAACACCCTAAACTATATATTAGTACAAAGCACAGAAGTATCTAACTTGCAGCACAACTCTTGATTACCTTGATGTGTTGTTCTTGTCCCATTGACCATTGCAGACTCCATCATGATTTGCTCATCTTAGAAGTTAATTTTCCAGGAAAAAAAAAAATCATCTACACTTGCCGAATCAGGATTACGTGATAGACAGATTTGCCAGTGGAGCTGTGTGCTTCTAAAGGAGCAGAACACTTAGCTCTTCTGGTGTTTTTTCCCCAGGTACTACCTAGTGGTTATTCATGTAATACTTGGAAATCTAGATCAGTTGTTTGTTGTTGTTGTTGTGGGGGGTTTTTTAACTGTATTTTTTTGATCCCTAGCATTCCCTGTCTGGCCTGGATAGTAGCTCTGATTACAGATATTACCTCAAAACTTCTTTAATGACACAGTAATATGTGCACTGCGCACCCAGAACCTCCTGTTCTTTTTAAGGCTCCTTCAAGGAAAAAGTCATTCTACACACACAGCACAGAATCAAATTGGGCGTTTGCTAGACCTTTGTGAATAGATGGAGACGGGAGAGAAACTAAAAGGCAATAATTCTGGTGATGTTGGCAATTCTCAGAAGCTTTCAAACAGTAATCTGGTTGCTAGTTGATGAGACGTGGCTTCCAACCTGCCAGAGCTCAGCAACCTAACTTGAACAGACCACGTCTTCAAGCTCTTGGGCATCTGCTTTTCTCAGTTAACCGTAGGAGTGACGAAGGCACTTGCTCTCCGAGACCATTTCATTAGCCCACTGAGATGAATGCTCAAAATAGCTGTACTAGATATCACTTAATGTGCCTATTATTTCTTATTATTTCTAAAGTGGCTGTAGCTGTACACCGCAGTAAGCTTGAAATAGTCTGTGTAGTTAGGGCAGTGGAAGTCACCCAGGAGCACAAGCCTAAGGACAGATCTTGCTTTACACTGTTATCATGTATGTGAAAGCAACCATTTAGTCTACTGCAAATCTAAGCCTGTATTTGTTAATGTTTATGAAAAAGTGAACCCAGGGGACTTAACGTGATATCTAACTAAATGACTGTGACTGGGGCCCTGAGGCTAATGGCATAAAATGTGGCAGTGCATTAGGATCACTTACCTGAAATAATACTTCAAACAATTTATGTGTTAAATGAGTTGTCACATATCTTGGTAGGGTCTGCAGCCTGCTTTTCATTTTAGATGTTATTATATTCCTGTTTGGAACCATCACTTGGAGAGAAAATAAAAGGATTCAGTAAAACCCCGCTGGGTTCAATTTTCAGGAAAATTAACAAATGCAAATTTAATTAGAGTAATAAAATCGTGAAGGATGGGGTGTGGTTAATATTGCATGAAATGCATATCCAGGAAGAAAAGGAAAACAAAATTTTGTAGGGATGTGCATTTGTATCCTATGAATAGAGTGATTCAGGTCTGTGCATGTTGTTCTGTGGTCCTAGAAGTTAGCTCAGTGTAGCAGGTACACACACTGGCCTTGGGTGTGAATACACTGCTTGGCTCCCCCTGCCCCGTGATGGTAGGAAAATTCACTTTTTCCTTTAGTTCTATGTGGTTCGTTTGCACCAAGCGTTGTTTTGGGATGAGACTTTAGATGAATGTCAGAGGACTTGATCAGAGCTTCTCAAATTTAGTGGGCACTGGTCAACTTCCACCACCTGTAAGTGTCGGCCAGCTCTAGCTCTGTGCAGGACTATATATACACTTAAATCCCCTCCTTAATGCATCCTTTGCACATCCATCAGATCCAGAGCTTTCTATGCTACTTGTCCTCCTACTGTATCTCTCCTCTCTTGCCCGGTTCCTCCCGTTTCACTCTGCTTTGGTTCCTGTTCCTGTATCCAGACCAGGAGACAGGTCTCAGATGTGACTTCTGGAATAAATGGATGAGACGTGGAGCTGGGAGTCTTTGATGCCCTTAGGAAGGAATTTTCTCTGTCTGGATCCTTGTGTAGTCACACGACAAGCTGCATGAAGGGAAAAATATGTTCCTCTTCTGTCCTCACTCTTGCAAAAGCCATTATATTTTTATTTGAATCAGCTCTATCACACAGTTTCTGTGGAGTGGGAGAGCCAGGAGGAGACAATTCCTAGACGAATGTTTCTGCTTGTTGAAGTCTCTCTTGTCAAGCCACAGGCTAATATTACTGGGCTGAAAGAAAATTTGAATTCTCCAATTTTTCCAAGTGAAAGGCATGTGGTCCCATAGCACAGTGCTAGGAATACCTTAAGTTCTTACCAGTTACAGCCAATTAGTATTTTACTTATCAGTTGAAAAAAGAAATTTCAAATTTAATTAGTCAACAAAACCTTTTCCTTTTCTTTAAAGACAACTGTAAGGAGTGCTGGTTTTACAGCATATTTTTAATATGTTCAGTCTGAATGTTGTAACAAGGTTTATTTTATTGGTTGAAAAGAAAGAAACTTCTTGAAAACAGGTTTTTCTTTGTGGATTTTTTGAGGAAAAGAAACTACACTAAATACCACTGCCATCTGTTTCATATAGGAAAATTTGGCCTATGAATGTCCTTGCAAAAGCTGAGAAGCCCATACGATTTTTTTCTAGTAGTTAAAAATGAGTAATTTTAAAATTTTTTAATTTTTCTTTGATTTGGTCACATTGAACCAGATGTTGCTGTTTTTCCCTAAGAGCCTGTACCAAATCATTGTGTGTGAGATACATACTTTGAGAAAGTATGTGGCTAGCGAATTCTGAGAGCATGATCTAGACATTTGAAGATGCAGTGTCTCACACGTTTCTCAACACTTAAGTAAATACGAAATAGCTGCAAACCTGCTATACCACCTATGATGAATGAGCTCGTTTGTGCAAACGGATTTTCTGTGTGTAATGCACTTTTTTTGCATCTGTCCACTCCTCTAGTGTATTGTGAAAGCAAAACAGCTTTGATTCCAGAAAGTCTTTTACTCTCCGAGGTAGTGTTGATCACTGTCATGTGCAACACCAGTGGAGCAAAAGCTGTGTGTCGACTAGAACAAGTAAAATTTTTGCATTGATTGGAAACTACAGATATAATCATGAATGCTTTTGTGTGTCTGGAAACAGTGTGTTCCTCTAAAAGCTTGCTAATTCTGTTTTAAATAGGGAACATAAATATCTGACTCATTCTCTCATGTGTCTGTAGAAGGCCTTCTTGTCAGTATTCAAGGCATCTAACAATACTTGTGCCACTTGTATTTTTAGTAGCTAAATAAGGATTTCTGAAGAAGTACCATTAAACAAATTCGTACGGAGCATAAACATCTCTTGTATTATTGCTTATAAAAAATACCTTGTATTTCTACTCTTCGACTGAACCCTTTCTTTTGTTGTCATCTGAGGACTCTGTGCTAGCAGATCTGCTTGACCTTGCTAATCTTCTGTACCAATCTGACATGTAGCGAAGGACTTTTGTTCTTATTCTGTGTGGTGAATTAAATAAGCGTCACTGAGTTTTTGAGTACCTTCCAGGAATTTCTGCCAAGTGAACCTTAAATATTCTGCATGTCTCTCAAGAACTGTAGTTCCTGTTGGGTGCTGTTGTTGCTAGAGTTGTACTTGAATTCTTCCAGCTGGAAAGCAGCAATAGTAGAAGTATTTGGCACTGTGAGTTGACCTTCAGTTTATAATCACGGTGCACCTCCAGGCATCGTTCCTTTGAGCAGCACCCAAAAGCTGGTTCTCCAAAAGCCTTAGGCAAAGTGTTCTGTGTTGTTCTCTCTATGGTTCATCCTTTATCTCATTCCTTTATCTCTTTCTTGTCTCCAGTCCTCCCCTGAAGTCTCTTTGTTGTCTTTCTTGAACTTGCTAATGTGAAGAACTTGCTTATGGACAGTCCTGGGTTCCCAGTTATTTTAGAGAGATGAAACCTGCTAAGTAATTGCTGACCAAACAAAGTCATTTAGCTTGGATTTAACTCCTCTGTTGGTGGGGACGGTAAGGCTACAGCACATGTGGACTCTGATGAAGCCTGTGGCTGTATTCCTAAACCAGTCACTGCCCTGAACTTGGTTGTAGCTTGGCTCTGATTTCTCATCTTCTACCTGTTGAGATGAAAGGACCCTAGTGCTGCCCTTGGGGCAGCATTGCCCATACTTTGGTCTCTGTGGTTGTGCTTACTGTCATCTACCTGTCTGGCTGTGTTTTGCTCGTCATGTCATCATATTAATTTATACCTGGGGTCTGATGAGTTTGTAAATACATACAGAAAGCCATTTTTTTTTTTTGATTAAAGCTATATATGTCATTAATGTGTATGAAATAATGAAATTTTGGGTACCATCCTGCTGTTACATAATTTTACCTCAGCATTGTTGTCTGGATGAATTAGGAAAGCACCTGGGTATGGAACAGTTTTCCTCTCTTATTGCAGTGGCAGGACAATTAGTGAATCTCTGCTGGCCGCTGATTTTGAATCATGCGTGGTTATAGTGCTTTTATTCATGAGCTGTCACTATTACTCTCTAATCTATCCATTTCACAGGCAAATAACGTATGCTGTCTTTCAGGGTCGCATTATAGAGTGGAAATAAAAGAAAAAAAGATTTAGTAAAAAAGTAATGCCTAAACAGTAGAATTGTTCTTCAGGAAGAAGATAAAATACCTGCTGACAGTTCTTACCTTAATGATGTTCTTGCTCCTGTCAAAACATCAGGTGTCCCTTCATTTCCATTGGCATTTGCAAGACTCTTTAAAAAGATTTACAGGAAAGCAGAGTGTTTTGATAGGTGCTTTTTTTTAGTTGGAATCCCTCTCCATAGCTTCTGTTTCGCTTGAAAAGGATCTTTTTTTCCTATTTGTCCCCGAGATTCATTAGAAAAGGGTTTGGGAACAAGAGCAAGTGAAGGGTAGATAAGACAAAATTTACCCAAGTCACACGTTTCTCTCCTGTAAGGTAATCAGCCTGTTTGAAGTGCTGCCACGCAATATCATTGTAACAATTAAAAAAAGAGATATTTGTAAGCCTAACAAGCTGCCAACTGGCATTTGGCATATGGTGCTAGCCTGGGCCACTGGGTGTCTTTGTGTGTGAGGGGTGATGTAACTGGTGATGGGGCACCAAGCCCAAGCATTTGCCTGAGATGTCACCAAAAGTAAAGGAGGCTCAGTGCGTGTGGGGAAGGAAAGCCCCAGAAAGCCAGAAACTGAGAAGTTTAGCATCCTGAATTAATTTGGGAGGAGACCAGTAAGCCCAGACTGTCAGGAACACGGCACTGCCCATCTCCGTTCTGAAGGAACTAGGAGGGACTGGGCATAAACTGTGGCAAAATCGAGGGAACTTGATACTTCTGCTCTAAAGTGGTGAAAGAAGTTTCTGGCTTAAGCTGAGCAAGGGGAAAGGAGAGGGAAGGTGTTTACCTGTTTATGCAGTTCTTTATGTCCTGCTTAAGCTGAGCAAGGGGAAAGGAGAGGGAAGATGTTTACCTGTTTGTGCAGTTCTTTATGTCCTCTTTTTTTTATCTCAACGTCCCATATCAGAAGCTTGCATCAAGTGGTAACAGATCAAATTAAGAAAAAAACAACAACACCAAATTGAGGTTCTTAGGCTGTCTGTGATAGCAAGCCATCTTTTTGGCTGCCCTGGATTTTATTTTATTTTTTTTTTAATTTTTAAATCTCTATCACTGGTGTTGATATTACTTGGAGAGAGTATTTTGCACACAGATTTGTATGCTTTAGTGTAGGGTCTTCCACAGGCTGCAGTGTGGATATCTGACCCTCCGTGGGCTGCAGGAGGACAACCTGCTTCACCATGGTCTTCTGCAGGGGAACCTCTGCTCTGTTGCCTGGAGCACCTCCTCGCTCTTCTCCTTTGCTGGCCTCGGTATCTGCAGGACTGTTTCTCTCACATTATTCATGGTCCTCTCACAACTGCTGCACAACATCTGTTATGCTTTCTTAAATGTGTTATTGCAGAGACATCACTGGTGTTGCTGATGGGCTCCGCTTTGGGCAGTGGTGGAGCTGCCTGGAACAGACTTTGTCCAACATGAAGGCAGGTCCTGGTCTTTTCTCACAGAAGCCATTCCTGCAGCCCTCCCCCTTCCAAAACCTTCCCATGTTAACCCAAACATGACTAGATAAGGCAACCACAGATCATCCAGTTAACGGAAAAGAGCATCCGATGTTTTCATGGCGTAGCAATTGCTCACGGCTTGCTTGTGTTCAGTTATAAATCACTCTACTGATTTCAGAGAAGGTTCTCTCCCCTCTTCTATCGCCTAAGTAGGAGGTACAGTTACATCTATATTTGAGAGTGCCAACAACTAGCCAGTGCTGGGGCAGGATGCCACACTCCATACGCTGCTGATGTGTGATAGCCGGACATTTGTACTTCATGCCTGGCACTGACAGAAGGGGTTGCAGACCCAAATGCAGAGTCTATTAAGTAGTAACAAGTTGTACTTCATATATTCTTTATCAATAGCAAGCACCCTAGGACACCAATCTTTTTTTTGTCAACGTCTACTCACAAGGCAGAGAGCGGATGAAACTATAGAGAAATAGGCATCATGGAGCCTAAGCAGCGAAAATGAGAAAGCAATTCCCTGTCCAATTACCCTTTACCCACAGAGCTGTTGCTTGAATCACTGTCTGGCTGTGGCACGCTGACTGGCAGGGAGATGAGGACAGGATAAGAGCGAATCCATTGCACATGGACAGTGGTTTTTCTTTTGCAATGTGTGTTTAGCACTAAATTGCTTCTCCCAACGTTGAATCAGCTTGTTCTTTACTTACAGGTTATTCTGGTGTTTATTTCATCCCTTGCTGACCCTTGCTGTTCTCATGACAGAGTTCAGGAGCTCTGTTTAAGATAGATGTGCCATCAAAAGTGGGTATGTTTTAGCTGACACAGGATTCTAATTCTGATTTTGATTCACATCTTGTGCTGCTTCTCACAAGTAGCATTGCTTTTTTAATTATCTGTCTCCTAGGACTTTCCTGAGTCTATTCTGCAGAACTTCAGACTCTACTGCGCCCCAAAATTAAGCTGCTTTCGGCGCTGACCAAGCTCTTAGTGAAAAAATTATCTGCTGCTCTGTTCGTGGGCAAGTTTTCCATGTTGTGGGATCCATACAGGGATGTGGTGAACAAATAGTTTGTGCCACCCTCCCTGGCAAAACAGGACACGGTGCAGGACAGGAGACTGATTCACTGAAAGCTTTCACTTAAATTACATCTTCTTGAACAGTGGTTTTCTCCTTTAGCTGTTTCTTACTTTCTTTCTATATCTTTCTTTCTTCACCAGATGGAGCAGAATTCATATAGAGGCAGCTCTACCTTCATTCTAAGGAGGCTTTTAAAGGAAATAACAGGTCATGGGAAATTATATTCTTCCTCATTTCCTCTTCAGAGCAGATTTAGATTGCCTCATTACAAGTCCTATTTTCTTTACTTTGAGAAATCCCTTAGAAGCTTTGTCTTCCATTTTCTACCTCCATGGCGTGCAAGTTAGCTTTCTAATTTCTGGCTTTTTTTGGTGTATTTTTAACCAAAAAAAAAAGTAGTTATTAAGGCTGATATCTTTAGAATGCACAGACTCAGGAAATGCATTTAGGAGGCAACTCTAAATGTCGGAGGTTGTCTAAAACGTAAGCCTTCCTAATACTTTTTCCTTCTCATTGTTGTCACGGAGTAATTTTCAACAGCTGCCCCTTTGCTGTGAATTCTGCCAGATTTTGAAACATATCTTAAAGGCTAAAGGTCTTGATCCCTCAGGCCAGTGCCTGTTGAAAATATTTATGTAAAAATTGTTATAACCACAGCTCCAGCAGCAGAACCTGAAGAGGAACTGATGCTGCCATATCAAATACCTGCTGCTGAGGCTCCTCACTGGTTGAGCTCTTGGGTGTCTGTTTATCTTATTAAAGGAAATAAAACAAGCAATCCTTTAAGCTATTACAGTGTGTAGAAGGGACACTGCACTCTGGCAAACAACCAAAAAAGATAACCCACTAAACAAGCTGGCCTTAAAACTGCATATTATGGGCATAAATCCTGGAGTGTTCTGTCAGTTCTTAAAGCCACACATAGAAAGAAAGAGAGAAACCCTACTCCTTGTCTTTGATGGGCCCATGGAGTTCTTTATGGACACTCTCAAGGTCTGCACGAGGTCTTCCTTGCTTGGTGTTTGGGAGTGTCGTGTGTGCTGAACACATTTGGCTTTATGTGAGGGGTATGTAGCTGGTTATGTGCTGAGAAATGCTTAAACTTTGATCACAGTGTACTTGCCCCCAGCTGTGAAGTGAGTGGGCTGATGGCAGCACTGAATCTCTAAGACTCTTGGGAAGAAGAACAATTCTGATGGCCCCAAGAACGAATCCCTGTCCATTTTTGAGAATTTGTAGGAAAAAAAATAGAATAGGATTGTATGTTTAATAGAGGTGGGATAACTTTTTAGTAAGGCTGGATCCACTTGACTGTAAATGGGACACACTGATATGGATTAACTAGGAACTATAAAGACCAGGTAAGTAGGAATGGCAGAATATAGATCTTACCTGATGTATCTTTTTAGAGTAAAATGCATCACAGGATTTACCAGTGACTGTTTGTGCACTAATCTGATGGTGGAAAATGAAGGGACTGTGTGTTGCATATTGGGTTTGCAATTCTTAACTGTTCCATGAGTGGCTTGTCATTTGAATAATCATAAATGATCTATGACAGCATTTTCCACTGCAATTTCCAACAAATGAAGCAATAGCTGTGTATCCTGTAAATCCCATAATACACGTAGTCTTGGGGTAAAGGTAATGTAAAGATATTTTTCCCAGTATGAGCCATACTGTAGTTCTTTTAGTGTCTTTTATGTGTCGTATTACATCTGTGCCTTGCCTAGATACAAGTGCATTCGACTGTTGTATTTGTACACCCTTATTTAGATTCTCAGCCTTCTATAGACAGGACATAATAAGTTTGCCTTTTAATTGACTCTGTATAGGAGAGCACTTACTTCCTGTATTACATTAGTGTATAACTAATTCTACTACATAAGTTGTAGCAATGCTCTGAAAGATTATTTTTTTTTTATCAAGAAGTACAAGGATCCCAGGACTGTCAATTGTCTCTAAATCATGTGCAGCTGCTAAGCATTTTTTCATGTTTACATGGGAGAAAATGATGCCTTTAGATTTATTTCACAACTGCTTGTGAGATTCGTATGCCGTTGTTATCCACCTAAATCACTTTTCACTGAAAAATCATTTATGGAAAATGAGTTTAATGTCCAGGCACTTTTAACTGAACAACGAAGAACAAATAAATCTGATTATGCTAATATCACATCAGGACATCATCCTTTCTCTCAATTCCAATGAATCTGAAGACAAGAGAGGCTGCTCAGAGACAGGTAAGCTGGTAGTGCTGCTGCTGCCCTTCCATAGCTCAGCTGCAAGAGCTTGTTGTCTTGAGAAGGTGTTAGATGTATGGGTTTTCACCACTGGGTCTTTGATGTCTCCTTACTATGACTCATTTAGAAAATGTTGATTCACAGGCTCAAATCATAAGTCTGCACCATGATTTCTGAGGATAGGAATTAGGTGCAGTTCAGTGGTAGCTAACCTAGCCAGGTAACTAATTGTATTAGATTAAATTTTTAAAACTCAGCTTCTATGTGCTCCTTTCATGTAGTTACCTTCAGTCCCTTGAAGGATTCCAGTGACTGAAGAGCCAGGTACTGCAGTTACTAAATGTGTGAAGGAGGCATTGAACTTAATGAATCAAAGAAACAAAAGGGGGTTGTAGCATACAATTCAAGTAAAAGGCACTTCGAACATACTTGAAAAGGCCGTGTGGGTCAAGTCAGCTAATTGTGGGTGTTACTTTGTGGATTGTATTCTAGCGAAAAAATTATAGACACAGCTTTGGATACGTGTAGAAGTATGACATGGGCACACTGTGTGAGCTACTTTCTTCATGACCCGTTACACTGCCTGATGTCTTCATACAATTAAAGCTTAGTGAAGGCCTTTGCATTCCTTACATTGCTAAGACAAACTGTGTCACAGTCTAGTTTTATTTCTTCAGAAATTTCTGTTTCTTTGTGTTGAATAACACAAATAAATGGTATGGTTTTGTTTTGGTTTTTGTCTTAGTGTTTTTCAGGAAGCTGGTGACTTGCTCTTAGGTTTTGCAAGTTCTTTTAGAAAGTGTTGCAGGTAGATCTTTAAAAGTCCAGCTCTCTATAAACCAAAACCCTTGTACATGCCTGCAGTGAAAACAGGCTTAGACACACAAGTGTGAATTATAGCAGTAATTCTGATAAACACATACACAAAACCATTAGGAAAATTTTACTTTTCTGATGACAAAAATCTTTAGTATACTGCAAGTAGAACATTGACAGTCTGTAGAACCACCAGCAACTGGCTACTACTGATTTGAACCCTCTCTGACTTCATTAGGTGCAGTGTTCTTTTGTAATCCTGAGCTGCTGCAGACTACTAATGTGTGTTTCCTTGAAATTTTGAGTTCTGTATGTTGTTCCGAGGTGACTCTGCTCTGCAGAATCCATTTCCAGTAGTTTTATGTGCTCTTGTGAGACCCCACCTCGAATACTGCATCCAGTTCTGGTGTCCCCAGTATAAGAGGGATGTGGATCTGTTGGAACGAGTCCAGAACAGGCCCACAAAGATGATCCAGGGGTTGGATCACCTCTGCTACCAGGACAGGCTGAGGAAGATGGGATTGTTCAGCCTGGGGAAGAGAAAACTCTGGGGGGACCTTATCACTGCCTGCAGGGCCTGAAGGGAACCTACAGGAGGGCTGGGGGAGGGACTTTTTATAAGAACGTCCAGTGGTAGAACAAGGGGAAATGGATTTAAACTGAAAGAGAATAGGTTTAGACTGGATCTTAGGAAGAATTTCTTCAGTATAAGGGGGGCAAGACTCTGGAATGAACTGCCCGGAGAAGCTGTGGCTGTCCCTTCCCTGGAGATGTTCAAGGCCAGGTTGGATGTGGCCTTGAGCAACATGGGCTAGATGAGAGGTGTCCCTGCCCATGGCAGGGAGTCAGATTAGATGGTTTCTAAGGTCCCTTCCAACCTAAGCAATTCTATGATTCTATATTGTCAATGGCAGTATCTGAACAAGCAACTTATTCACCATTTAATGTTGTGCTTTGATGAAGTGATCCTTGAAAATCAGCCAGTTCTCCTGGGACCCCACTTCTGTCCAGGATCCATGGGATTCTTCCAAGCAGAACCTTGACCAGGTCTGCTTTCCTGACATCTGGGGTTATGATCCTGCTTAGTTCCTTGTTCCTGCCACTCAGGATCATGGACTACAAGAGGGCATAGGGTTATTCCTACAGCTCTTACAAATGTATTGTGCTGGATTTTGCAGCAAAAGAAATGCTTCTGTCTGTAGCAAGGGTGTCAGAAGACGCTGCATGCTGACCTCTCAGTTGTCCTACTTCATGTTCTGGAATATGAGACTTTACCAGCCATATAAAATGGAAGAGGCAGTGGTGTCGTCTTTTTTTTTTTTTTCTTGCTCTTACCTGCTGTGCTAATGTCTCATAAAGAAGGATCTGAAACTCTTGTAGTTAAATTTAATAACTATCTGTAAAAGTAATTTTGGTGTTGAAATCCTTTGCTGAGGAACAGAGCTGATTTGTAGTCTCCTGTGTGTTCTTGTTTCCATTATAAAACTTTGGGCAGTGGTCCATCATAAGTGCACCTGATTTGGAAGGTGGTATGAAATGTTAATACTGTGATTTCCACAGGATAACAAGATCATCTGAGTAGTAAGCCATGAGCTGTAAGGACAAGAATCCACAACTGGTGTCACAGGCAGTTAGGAGTTGTAAGTTAAAATTGCAAGGGATTGTGTAATGGATTGGCAGCTAACGCAGTACTTGAAATTCATTTGGCATTTACATGCACGGTAAATTCCAAATGAGCTCCTAAGAACCCTATAAAAAGAAAAAAAAGTGTGCATGTGTGCAAAGCGCTTCTTTCTACCCTGTAACACAGATCCTCTTAGTTCTATACTGTAATTTGCCTTTGTATCTTTAGGAGGTTTTTTTAATTTATATTAAGAGGTGATTTACATTCTTAGATGAAGTTCAGGCATCTGCAGTAGTATCAGAATAAGTGAGCCACTGTTATCTTTGCAACTGATGTTTGTACATTCAGTTGGAATCCATCTCAATTTTACTGTCTGTGTTTCAGGGCAGGTTGCTTTTATGCAGTGAACGTTGGTAGATCCCAAGAAAATACAGCCACAGGTTTTATTACCAATGAAGTGCACGCGTGGCAGCTCACATTCAAACTGGCAGTTAGTGACAGATGTGTAAGTAATGGCTCTAAATCACTGTGTGGATTCACTGCATTCCATATTTTACTCAACTTCCAATACGAGTTACACAAATAAATTAAAGCGCAGCTGTCAAGATCAGCAGCAGAGTTGAAGGCGTATGTATAATATAACATATTAAAGAGCTGATGCCTTCTCTGGGAAAATTTTTGAAATATATTTTGCTAGATGAAAGCAGCAGATTTTCTTCCACTGTTTGCTTTTCTAGTCTCACATTTAATAATTAAGCACACTTGTAATCAAGCTGATTCTGGAGGGGTTTGTTACAGCTTTGGGACTAGTCCTATATGTGCTGCATTACTTGCAGTGTGCCCTTTTCTGATTATTTCACAACTTAACTCCCCCGGAAATGAAATCCTATAATGCTTTGCTTAGGGTGTGTAATACCTGTGCATGAACCAACTGTAGTTGCTCAGAATGTCCAGATGAGTTTAAGCTCAGTTCTTCCCTTTTATGAAATTATTTCTAGACTTGTTAAAGTTAGAGGCTTGTTGTAATTTTACCACAAACTATCTACAGACAGCCCTTTTTGAACCCCTATTATTTCACCTGTGTGCCCCAGAGAGGCTGGCGTTGGAGAGCGTCAGCGTTCGCCTGTCGGTTTGACTGGCTCCCCAGCAATTTGATTTGTCTCTAGTCTCTTTTAATCCAATTGGCATTGCTTGTTTTGACTGCAAGCTGTTGGCTCTGCTTTTCCCTGGATTTGCTAGGGAGTCGAGCCAGACCCTCAGAGGCAGGTTTCACTCCACTGCCTTCAACAACTGCGTTTGTTGAGTAGCATCCTTTCTTGACTTGCTCTCTCTTCATCTCCTATTTCCCAATACCCCAGAATTTAATCAAATATTCATGTTGTGATGAAAAGTATAGGCAACTCTGCAGTGGTTTCTTTTTCCCTTGCCCCCACGTTTTGTTCCTGGTTGCTGCAAGGGTTTGACAGCTGTTGGTGAACGGAATTAGGATGCTTGAAATTTGTAGTCGGGTCCATAGACTTATCCTTGCTTAAACAATTCCAGAAAGAACAATGTATTTCTACCTAGCAGAGAGTGGTTTTACTTTCCCTCCAGACTGGTTATGGCCACCTGTTCAGTAGACTGAATTCATCAAGTTGTTTTTAATCATGTTCATTGGACTGTGGAGCTGTGCCAGAGTCCTACTAAGCAACAAATGGGTTCAGAGCAGGCACAGTGCAGATACCGTTAGAAAATAGTTCCCGCTGGTGCTGGTTCTTATCAGCTTGCCGGGGAAAGATAAGGAATCATCAACATTTCAGATTACTGGGGAACAAAAGAGCAGAAACTTGGCTTATTTGCATCACAGTGGTAACTCCATTTGTTTTGGATTTGTACCAGCATAAACTAAAGAAGAATTAGGCACAAAGCCAAATAATCTTTGTATTTCTTAACTAATTAAGCAAATCTACAAGGAGCTAAGCTGACGAATGGTTAACAAATGACAGTGAAATGATCAGGCACTATTCCTTAGAGCTAAATATTACACCTTAACCTGTATCTGCCTTTTCTCAATTCAGAAGATGTTCCACTGCTTTTAAGAATACTTTGGAAAGAAGAACTCTGTGTGAAGCAAAAAAGAATTTGGTTTAAAATAGCCTTACCAAGCAGTAGACTTCCCTGGTGTGAGTATTTTGGATAAGGTTTGACCTGTAATATTTTTCTCTCTAGCTTCTCTGAAGGTTGTGATTATGTCTAACAGTTCACTTCTCGTGATTTTTATTTGGGCTCCAAGGGGGGAATGTAAATTGATAAGTTAGTGATAAATGGTTTTCTGTGGTACTGAAGAAAGACCTCATCAGGTGTTAGCTAAAGTTTATTTGGGCATTGTAGGTTTCTGCTTGTAAATATAGAAAATAAATAGAAAAAAAAAAGAAAACCTGAACACTTTACTGTGCATGGTCAGGTCATATCCTTTTAGATACTTGTGCAAGACTGTTGTAGATGTTTTCTGTTGCTGTTCTTCAGAACAGTTTCTGTGTTTCAGTGAAAAACTGCAATTCTGTTTCATGTTGAGATGTTTTAGAAATTTAATGTTTTGCCAGGTACCTGACAGGAACTGCTGACAGCATGAAGTGTGAGTTTTGACCCCATGCTTAGTAATTATGTAGTGATAAAATCACTAACACAGACATTTATGATGGTGTATATAACAGCTTTTTCAGTGACTTCTCTGCTTAAAATTTTGGATTGATCTGCAGCAGCAGGAATTCCACATATACAAAACAATGTGACAATAAACCCTTTTGTGTCCTAACACCATTTTATCTGTGGAGCAAATGCTCAGACAGTCAACATCTGATATTTTGCTTCAGCGTGAAAGGTGCAGCTCTCGAGTTCGAAACTTAGATTTCCAAACTCCGTGGCGTTTCCTTGCCAAACTTGTTTATCCATCAATGCTTTAAATTACAGAATAGAATTGAACATAATGACTTCTCTACTGAGATGAGAAGTATAATCCTTGTACAAAGCGATAAACATTTCTTACAAAGGACAAAAAATAGTTTTGCAAGTGACAATTTGAAACTCTAATGTAGAAAGAAAACTTTTTGTACCTAATTGTACGCTGGTCATTTTGCAATGTCGTTGCTGATTCTTCATTTTTATGGGATGACATGTTGTTCAGGCTGTTGCTAATTACGTGCTCGCTATTATGGTAATTGACATCTCTCAATTTTGTTGTTATGACTACAAAGTACTTGGTAACAGGCTGATAATGCACAAAGACTGCCGCCTGCCTTGCTGGCTGAGACTCACTGCTGTTTGTTCTGTCTGTCTGCCTGTGCTGAGTTACGAGCTGTTGGACGCAGAGCGTGTCCATGCCCTGTTTGTACAGGGCTTATCACCCTGATGTTAGAGACCTCACGGCAGTATCAGTGCTGCAGGTATGTACATGCATCCACTGGTATAGTCATAGAATCATAGACTGGCCTAGGCTGGAAGGGACCTTAGAGATCATCTAGTCCAACCTCTATGTCACGGGCAGAGACGCCTCTCAACTAGATCAGGCTACTCAAGGCTCCGTCCAACTTGGCCTTGAACACCTCCAGGGAGGAGGCAGCCACAGCCTCTCTGGCCAATTTATTTCAAAGTCTTGCCACCTTCGTACTGAAGAATTTCTTCCCAAGGTCCAGTCTAAATCTATTCTCCTCTAACTCAAACCCATTTCCGCTTGTCCTGCCAGTGGACACTCTCATAAAAAGTCCCTCCCC
>NW_009723346.1:0-35617 GCF_000703405.1 Apaloderma vittatum | reverse complement strand
CTATATATATAAGTATATATATATATATATAAGTATATATATAAGGTAGATATATAAAGTAGATATAGTTCATAGTTTGTTTGGTTTCTTTTAATTGAAACCTCGCTTCGAGTGCTACTAAAACTGTGTGCATGGAAAAACACGCACAAGAGTGTCTGAATTCCTGCAGTGCTATTATTGACCACTATTGCTGGTTACACTTTACAGATGAGAAAGCTTTTCTGTTTCAGAAGGAAGTTCAGAATTCAGGAACTGCTGAGCAACTTGACACTGAGCCATCTATATCTGTATTAATATTAAGGCCATAGGATTAGTCCAAACCTTTACACATAGGGAAATCAAATATAACACAAAAAACGCATGTCAGTGCCAGCAAAGCCTATGTAAGGAAGAAATTCCATCTGCATCACTTACATATTCACATTAGTCAAATTGCAATCAGTATATTAAAACGCAAAGCTTTAGAAGACTTTAGTCAAAGAAGTAAGTTTAAAGATTAACATACTGTTAAGGCTTGAAACGTTGCTTATCAAACTTGTTGGCATGTAGAGGTTGAGAGGAGGTGACAGTTTGGAACATCAAATATATGCTGCTCTGTACCACCAAAATTATGTAAAGTGCAAAGGTTTATCAGCTGGAATCCAGACCACAAAAATCCGCAGCCTTAACCCAGTCACATGAGAGATTGCCTCTTTTTAATTAACAAAGGCTTTTTATTTTGTGATATGGTACCTTTGCAAATCCCATGATATCATGTCCAAACGTGCGAAAAAGATTTCAGTGAAGCCAGAGAGCAATTTTTAAAACACCATTATATACATTCCATAATATAATTTCTCTTTTTCTTTCATTCCAGCTAAAGGACAGACATGGTACAGATTGAAATATATGTTTGTAAAGTAGAATTGAAAAGTACTCTGTCTGAACTTTTGAGAGCAAAGCAAAAATTATATGCTTCTCTATCCAGCGCACTAAGTTCTGTTGTTAAAAAAAAAAGATATCAAAAGCAAAGTCAGGTAACCCTCTTCCTCTTAGCAACATTTCACTTCCATTCGTGTATTATCTTTTCCAAAATTATTTCCATCCTTCTGTAGCTTCATCAGTTTCTTGAAGCTGAACAGCACAAGTTTCTGAACAAGTGCAGCCTTACTGACATAGGAAACCCTGAAAGATTTTTACTTACATATTTTCTGCTTCATGTTATGTCCTTTTTCAGATGTAATAAGTATAATAATCCACAATGCATCTAGACACACACATGCACGCACACAGAGCAAATAAAGCTGACATACTACAAAACTTGTGATAAACTGAAAGAAATCACTAACACCACAAAACAATTTTTTAGGGAAGGACACCCTCAAGTTAATTCCCAAGTCTTCAAGGCAAAATGAAAGTCTAATTAAGATGCTTGGCCAAGGTTTAGTAGGCACATATACATTCTCCTGCCTGAAGATAAATCAGTATATAACTACTGCAAGACCAGCAGACTGGGAAATCAAGAGGAAACCCCCTATGTTACAGGCCCCAACTTGCCTGTTACCCATACTCCTGTGATTATCTAGAGCGTTGGTGTCTGCCAAAAATCAAGACGAAATTTTAATGTAATGCAATTTCCTCGTTTTCAAGAATGAACATGTGAACACAGAATGAGAATCCAGCCCCACCGAACCTTTCGTTTGGACAGCATCTCACTCCTAAACAGTATTAGCAATCTGACTGAAAAGGAAATCCAGCGGTTCTGTCACTCGCCGCTCCTACAAATGACTTTCAAAGATGGCAGAAGTTCACCATCTTATGGTAAAACTATAAATACAAAATTCATATTTTTTTAAAAAATACAAAATACTATTTTATAGCAAAACTACAATATCAAGTAACAAACACTACACACCAACTTGCCTGTACTTCAGCTAAACTGAACTGTTTCATGCATCACTGGGAAAATGTTTATAAGGCAGAAAATAAAACCAATTAAAATTAATTCGATATTAATCTGGTTTAACTGTCTTTATATCTGTGGGATTTCATTATGCCCCTCCACTCAAGTGCATGTACTCTAACAGATAATCAGCAAACAAAAGCAGAAAACAGTAGAAGTCTTGTTCTCCAACAACATGAACACTATTTATCCTAGGAAATGCTTTCAGGTTTCTCTGAATTACTGGCTTACAAAATCCTTCTGAGCGAAAGAGAACAAAGGACCGAACCCCATAACCAGAGAGTTAAGTCTTACATCCCATTATGTAATTTTGGGGTGCAGGAGAAATGTATTTCATGTGTATCCTGAAATGCTTCCCTTCTCAGGAAGGAATTTTGAAATACTTTCTGCTTTGCCTTTTGAGTAGCCCATCTTGTGTTCCAAATCATTCAGCAAAATCTCATCGGAGAATATAAACCTGGCTGCACAGATTTTAATTCCTGGCTTGGGACACATCCATAATTACTATTGTTGTTGTTGTTTCTCACCAACATGAGTCACCATCTGGCAATGAACTACAGTCCAGGAAACTTCTATAACTTCCCCTTAATTTAATTCTTCAGGTTTCTCACCCTTGTTTAGTATGATATTACCAGAAACTGATCCAGATGTTACAGGGAGAGGCAGGAGATAAGTAGCTACTAACTGGCTTAGACAATTCTCTGTAGGGTTGGATTCACAACAGTTACTTTCAGACACAACTGCAAGCAATCGCAAACAAACTTAAGCATTCTTTTAACTGAAGAATAATTAAATGAATAATTTATACACGTCGTGATTCAGCCAAGCATTTAATGACACCGTTAACTTTAAGCGTATATTGAAATGAACTGCAACTGGTTATTAGCACATATGTTAAATTCAGTCATGTTTCAGAATTTTGTGAAATCTGTGCATACCACGTGAAGGAGAAAACACATCTGTGATGTATAGATAGCCACTGGACTGTAAATTTGAGTCTTCCTAGTCTCAAGTCGGTTTGAGCTGGGATTTAAATTAGGTTTGAATAAACTGCACCAGTCCTAAGCTGAAGTACCCTAAAGTCCACTTAAAACAGAAACAAAGGAAAAAAATCCAACAATTTCTATTAAATATGGTTAAAGAAAGCACTTTTTTTT
Organism: Apaloderma vittatum; assembly: GCF_000703405.1. NCBI lineage: Eukaryota > Metazoa > Chordata > Aves > Trogoniformes > Trogonidae > Apaloderma > Apaloderma vittatum. Next base: position 32,518 of record NW_009723346.1, on the reverse strand, counting down.
TCCCAGAAAAATAGAAAAGAAAAAAAGAAGAAAAAGGAAAAAAAAAATCATGTTAAAGAAAGCACTTTTTTCCCCCAGAAAAATAGAAAAGAATAAAAGAAGAAAAAGGAAAAAAAAAATCATGACCTATTTTAAATTAAACATCAATCTCAGTATTTTTCCAAGCACCTCCACTTGCTAGAGAGGGCAGCTCTCCAATCTGTGAAGTAAGTTTGTTTGCAAAGGCCTTGAATTCTTCAAATTCTGGCAACCGAAGTTCAGAGGTGAGCTCTTCAGTCAAACAGAAAACTTTCATGTGCCCTTCTATCTTGGAAGACACTTTGCACCTCTATAGATTATTAACAATTTCTGTGATTGATTCTGGCCTTCTGTAGCAGCTGGAGTCATCTTCTTCCTTTTCTTGGTGTCTCTTGCCAGGGTCACGTTGCAGGAACAAAATGATGGCAGCATTTACAAGCTTCTTTAGGCTTAGAGCACTTCCCCTATAATACGAAGGGCTTTTCTGATGAATGCCAGACATCCACCACTCTGTCTTTTGCAGTGATCCTTACATATGAACTCCTAAGCTGACCAGTGCAGCCCAGGGAGGTTCATCTAAGATTTTTTTTGATAAATGAATTAGGGGGTTGGGCCATACACATACAATATGGTCACCCAGAGCTGAAAGGGACACAGTACTCCATGTTTGTCAGGTTACTCAGAGTCACTGCTATCATCAGATAAATCTTAGGCATAAAATAATTTACTTTAGAAATGACTGATCTGGAATACTAGGACCAAACTGGAGAAGAACCATGTGCATTAATTAGATCCGCAATGATAATTATCCTCTTTAGCTGTTCCTGCATTTCAGCTTGTGAGTTTGCTAATTGCCCCCTTCCAGTCACTGGGGGCTGGCTTGCCCTGGGGTGTTCCCAGAGTCCATGTGTTTCTTACTTACCTGTAGAGACATACTGGGAGCTCATCAGGCTGCAATCATTAAAGAAGGCTTTTAAATCTGCCCAGAGCTGCTGGCTTTAGCTTAAGTACAACCACTTCTTTTTTCCTGCCTCCCTGGCTCTCTTTTCCTGTGACTGGACACAGGGATATCAGATGATAACGCAGGGCACAGAGCTTTCCCCTCCCTTCTCTCCCCTTTGAGTGTTTTAATTAACATTTCTATTATACACACTCATTACCACATTCCTGGCTTCGGCTTTAAACTGGTCATCCTTGTTACAAGCCCTCTAGGACATAGTGGTAAAACTTTACACGTCTTATATTATAGCAATTATTAATCACAGGTACATTTTAGTGATTGAACTACAGCAATTGCTACCAGTCTAAACATAATACTTAAACAGAAACAAATGACAACTCTGGGAATGGCGGTACCTGCACAGGGTGACACTTTCTTGACCCCATTAGTTTTGTAGGACTCTTTGGGGGCTTTATCACAACTACAACTATTCCACAGCCCCTCTGTCTCTGGGCAAGTAAAGTGCTTCTGTGGCAGAGCAGGTGTGTTGGATGAACTTAATAAGGAGATCTACTAAATCAACTAATGCCCAAAGTCTACAATTTGGATGCTGGTTGTTAGGAAGTATTCCTCTAAAGAGCAGGAAACAAATCAGAAAATACTTAGTGGCAGAGATGGAGATGGCTAGCGTGATTTCTTTTTAAAGCCTCCAAGGCTAACATCTGCGATAGGTTTTAGACGCGCAAAAGAAGAGCCGAACCTGGGTAAATCCTTGTGGTGGGGCTTAGCAGATCTTTTAGCCAAGCAAAGAACCAGACGCCACTAAAAGGAGGGATTATATGTTCCTATTGGACTTTGACTCTCCTGCCCATCTCCTGCCCCAACCTGGTACAGCCAGAAAAGCTATCTGGGATAAAAAGTATCTTTAATGGTATTACTGGTTAGCTTTCAGCTGGATCTATTTTCTCTCCAGACCTGTGTGGGTGGAAGAAAGGCCTTTTCTATAGCTGTATCAGCTTAAGGAGACTGTAGGAACATATCACTAGCCCAACTATAGGTTGCTGGTGTTTCAATATTTTTTTCTGATAGCACTTCACCCTTTCCGTGTTTGCCTGAGCTTAGCGAGTGTGATTAGTAGGTGTTTGGTAAGAATGTGGAACAAATGAAATAGGAAGCTGAAAGAAAGGCTTTATATGCAGGCTTAGCCTAGTGGGAATAAGGTCTTTCTTAGATCCCTCTAATTGCTTTAATAATTAAGAAACAATTTTGCTACGCTATATTATACTTGATTTTAATAAAATCACTCATGTAGAGCCAAGAATTTAAGCAGCACTTCATGTGCATACAAAGAAAAACACATCCCTCTTCAGTTGTGCCTTCAGGAGAAATTAATAAAATCTGTGTGAATATCTAAACTGAGTTTTAAACATCTCTTCTATGGTTAGGAATTTGTTCTATGCTGACAAAATGGTCAATAAGTGCTCTAACCATTTTGCTTTAGGCACTTATGGCTCTGATGCAGAAAAACACTTGACCGTGTAGTTCACTTTAAACAGTTAAGCGATCCCATTAAACCAACTGGAACAACATTTAGACCAAAAATAAAGCATGCTCCCAAGCAATTTTCTTTTGGGGGCCTCTGCTTTCCATTGTTTAAACGTCAATACATTTTCACTCTAAGTTAAAATTAGCCAGGATTTTCAAATTCAAGACAATAGGAGATCTCTGATTTACCAGGGGTGGAGGCTTGGCAGTTTTGTATCTCCAGCCTGACATTCTAGAAGTAAGGCTGCAAAACCACCCATATGTACCTTGAAATGAAAGGAAAAAACTCTGATCTCAGTCTTGCTGCCATGGAAAGCCAGGGTGGCTCCACTGAAAAAAGAAAAACCCTCTTGACTGATCCCACTGGATTTTCTGTGCTTTGGGTTGTTTCTCTAAATTTCCTTTTGCCTGCACATTCCCAGGGGGAGTGACATCCACCAGTGAGCTCCAGACCTGGTTCAGGTAGGAAGCCTTTATGGAATATGAGATGTTTGCAGGAAAAGCATGTACAAAGGCCAAAATGAAATGCCTTCTATCTAAAGATGCAGAGAGATGCTCACCCCAGAATACATGAGTATCCCAGCCACAACTAAGGAAGCAAAGAACATATATACAAAAAGCATGGGGTTTAATTCCTGTTTTAAAATATTCATGCTTAAAAAACATTTTAAAACCATTAGGTTTTTTAACAGAGTATTAAAAGTTTCCTTATCAACCTACATTTGGAAAGTCTTCCTTTTAGCTGCCCGATAGCACAAACAATTAATTCATCCCTTACGTCTAGTTATCCAGTTGCCAGGGGTAAAGCAACATCATAAAAAATCTGAGGGGAAAAAAGCCCAGCAGTTAGAGCGTGGTGCTGATAACACCAAGGTCGTGGGTTTGATCCCCGTTTGATCCCCATGTGTTGCCTGATCTGGTTGAGAGGCATCCCTGCCCATGACAGGGAGGTTGGATTAAATGATCTCTGAGGTCCCTTCCAGCCTCGACCATTCTATGATTCTATGAAATGCTGCCACAAATGGCACCTGGAATAAACATTACCTTTTGCACCATATCAAGGTAAGATTGTAAATTGAGTCTCTGTATTTGCAGCCAGTTGCGAGAAAGTCAAACATTAGCCTGATAAGGTAGAATTTTCTGTGCCTTTGAAGAAAACACAGTAGTCTCAGAGATTTGCCAAAATCACAAATATTTGTCCTATAGCTGTACCTGCTGCTGTTTGGATGAGAGCACTGGGCAAAAATGTCCTGCAGACAGCTTTTCACTTTTACTTTGTCACTAGATGTCACTGTACACACAAGCGTGTGCCTGGGACTCCAGGCAATCTGGGCACTGCTGGCTTCAGGACATGGGAAGATGTAACATCATACCCAAGCACTGCTGTTTGGCTTTCACTTTTGTCATCCAGCCCTGCAGCCATTTCAGTTTTCACTTCATTTTGGAGCAGAAGCAGGTTAATTCACTTTGTAGCAAATGTTTCACAGCTGATTCGAGAAACTTTTTTCTTTTTCTTTTGACTTTGGAAATTCCATCAAGGAGACACTTCGGTATATTCCAGCTCAAGCTTGACAAGCAGAAAGGGAGTTCCTGCTCACACCCTAGATGGGCCAACCAGGCTGACTTTAAAGGATGCCTTTCCATGAGCTGTTGCTCATCATGCAGCCAGGGAGCAAAACCTATATTACAGCTTGAGTTAAAAGCAATCGTAACTGAACTAAGAGTGTAGTGAGGACACTCAGATCAGCTGCCCGAGCTCAGATGCCCTCACAAGTGAGCCCATTCCCTCCATGTGCAGGTAGCCAGTGACTGGGATTAGCCCTGCTAAAATACACATCTTCCCACAAGACTGAAACTCAGCCAGTTTCTTCGTATTCTTCAACAAAGAAAGCCAGGTTAAGACCTGTCTATTGTAGCAAATCATCAAAGTCCTCTACCCTAAATGAATTACCCAGCAAGAGATACATTCATATCTATTGTTCATACACACAACAGAAAGCAGTGTTAACAGTGTTTTGGCCATAAATGTCTTTCAAACAGTGACTTTTCCATGAGTATCTGGTGAGATTTTTGACTAAGTGACATAATTTGAGTGCTCTAACTGGAGATGGAAGCAATAAGAACAAGAAAGTGAAAATCAAAGTGATTTCAAGACAGCTGCACCAATTTCTTGTTAAAAGTTGCTTGAAAATAGCTGTGTGATTTTTACTTTTTGGCAAACTTCCTTTTGGACAAAATTCATTTACTTAAACATTCACAGATATTAAATTACACGAGTCACACAAGGAATTAAAGTGAACGTACAGGGACAGATATTAGCTGTTGTAAAACAAGACTACTCCAGAGACTTCTGATTTACATCAGTTAGGAATTTGGCAAGCAGGTTTTATTTGGTTCTATGTTCATAGATGATTTCCCATTCATCCAGATTTACTAGAGCTTGTTAAAATTCTCTTCAGCAATTTTAGATAGGAAGCTCTATAAACCACTGACTTTATTTTTTGTATAAGATATACATTTGCAAAGAGGTTTTTATGACTTTAAGACAGGCTTAAGTGTGGGAAAGACACTGAGTGGCAAAGGTAGATTAAAGTATCAGCATCCACTCAATGTATGTGGAATAAAGGACCATTTTATAGGTCTCCATCCTTTGCCCTAAGAGGTACTTATGTTATCACACCGGTGAGTAACTAGAATCAGGGCCCACAAGGGGCAGAAAGACTGCAGGCAAAAATAGTGTCTTCTCTTCACATGGAAAATTCCCAGTGATAAAATCTGAATTTGCATTTTGTTTGCACCAAGAAAAAAATTGGCAATATCTCTGTCCTGTGACTGAAGGAGTCTCTGAGCATTTCCACCTTCCTGCAAACACATTTAAATTTACAATGGGATCTACAAAAACATTTGTGCATGTGATTTTGCCATTTGCTTAGAAGAAATATTTATACACGGTTAATTTGAAATACTGAGTACCTGAAGAGAATATGAATGAGAAGCAGTCACTGCAAAAGGCACTTATGGAGAAATTCCAAAATACTACCAACACTTGTACACTACCTGCCCAGTTACAGAGTACCAGATCGCTGGCTAGGATGAACCAACGTCATCTTATTCCTTATGCCAGAAGACAAGTGATCATGCTCACCTTTCATGTCTCTCTCTAGGTATTCCATATTTTTGCAATGCTCACTCTGTTCTACATTCCAAACTCGATAACCTTTGTTCTTCTTAGCAGTCATTTGAATAATCCATTTTATTCTACTACAGATGGAGTCAGCCTCTGACATTCTACTCCCTTCCTTCCGCACCAGCTTCACTTTGCCATGGCTTAGTTCAGAAAGCAATTAAGTTTTCTGTGGCAACCTATCAACTCAGCTCAGCAATAAAATCACTTGAATTTCAGCAGTATGTAACAGAAAATGAGAACAGTGGAGCAGAATAAATTCTTCAATAAATTAAATCCTGTCTGAGTGTCAAAAAAAAAGTTTCAGAGGTTTTATCTAATTTCTGATGTACTACTGCAGGCTACCGCTTCCCATCAGCTCCAAAATTATATGGGCAACTCTGTCATGCTAATTTTCTCGCTATATAATTACCAACAGAAATAACTGCACTGGAAAGAAACAAAACTAACAAGCCCCTTGCAAGAATGCTATGGTTCTCCTAGAAATAGGAAAATTCAAAATCCTTCATATGGAAAGCGCATTGTATAGTTACAAATTTGGTGACTTGTAAAAAAGACTTTGAAAATAATTTATGAAGGAGTGAAAAATATGAAATAGGGAGAAGGCTGCCCTGGGCTCTCTGGCTGGCAGTCTCCACATCTCAATCCTGTCTTGTGGCAGGTACCTACCCTCAAGTGACCTCCAGATCCTCAGTAGATCAGCCCGGGCACAATGCGTCCACAGCTTTTGGGGAGGTAACTCTTGGCTGACCCGATGGTTAAACGATAACTGGGCTTTGGAAGCCGACTGCATCCCCTCCCTAGCGTCTTGTAATCAAGGTGCACGCAGCTCCACAGAAAAATGGTCCCATTGGAGAACCTTATGAGATTTTCAACAGGTACAAAATGTCCACATATAATATAACCTCTCACATCCATCTGCCAAGCGCTGGACAGGAACATGAAAGGACAAATCCTAACCTATCATTTTGCTCAAGGGCACTGCAAAGCCCTCAACAAAAGTGTTATCACTGGAGTCCTAAAACAGGCAGGCAGGCTGTGAAGAGGCATGTATAAAGGTCTGCATCAGGCACTATGGAGCAACAGGCAGCAGAGGTATAAGACTGGCAGGAAGAGGGGAATTAAGTGACAGGAGTGAGGACAGGAAGGCTCCAGATGGTGGAACCAAAGGCCAAAGAGATACCCACACCCAGATCTTGCACATAAAACCTATACTGAGGTGTGCACTGATCGCACATAGAACTAGTAGATCCTAGTAACTAATTAGTTTGCTCTCTCCTGCCTCTTTAGCACATTTGCTGATGACTGCTGATGAGTAATAAAGGCAGTGCCTTGTGTTTACGCCTGGGGGAAGGAAATAAAGGGTTGGATATCCAGAAATAGAAGAAGAAAGGATTAAGACTTCTGACCAGTGTCAGTCTCAGTGAGGTCAAAATTTGGCCCTATAACTTTATCTTTACTAGCAAATACAACGACACAGGGACCTCAGATAATTTTGCATAGCTTGTTGAATTCACAAAACCAGGCAGTCACAGCTTACTTGTCCACTAAATCAGTGGAAAGATTTCTCAGCTGGATAAGCCTTCATCAGGCCCAAGGTCAGCTCTTGTAGGACTGAGCTTAGTTTGCTGAGACATCCTTGGATTTTGGCGTTGACATTACCAGGATCCCACTGAAGCTGTTTGCCATGTTCCACTGACTAATACTCTTACAAACACTTTTCTCAGAAAGGAAAAAACCTCACATTATCTTTAAAACAGGTGCCAGTAAAGCCCATTTTTGATGACTGCTTTTCCCATCTTAGGTGTACCGTAGACTAGGTGACGGTTCACCTGCCATCGACACATCAGGAACTCATTCAGCTGTTATACTGCTTTCTTTTATTGCACTGTAACTGCCCTGCGGTGCACATAATCATCTCTGAGCAGTTGGCCTGAGGCAATTAGTGGAATCCCTGTCCCTCAGGTAGGGAATAAATAAAGAATCTGTCACCACCAAATAAGCTGTCAAACAAAGCTCCAAGGTCGTTTCCTGAAGCAGGTGACCAAGAAACTAAAGTTGCTGAGCCACTAACGTACTGTGATGGAAATAAGTGTATGATACAACTTGGCTGCCAGCATCCTTAATTACAGGACATGGCATCACTTGATTCACAATGGAATAAATGGATATATTTATATATTTGGAGGTTTGAATGAGGATTTCCTGATTTCCTGATGAAGTCATTCCTTTATTACAGCAGCACCTTTCATGGCTCTCTGTAGCTAAGGTCAAGTCATCATGTCCATTAAAAATATCAAACCTATTTTCAGAGCTTTATTATTACTCATTTATAGAAAAACTCTGTACCGGATGAGACTTGGCATACAGTGCCTCAGTCCAGAGTAGAGAAAGGGAGAGGTGGAGATTTTTCTCACTTCTTTAAGAGCACAAATAAATACACAAATGCTAAGTAGTAGCAAATGATGTCTTTCAAAGACTAATAAATCCTGCGTAAGCTTTTTCCTATAAATGCTAAACACAGACTTCTGCTCTGGAGTACATGGAGGGAGAATATTAACAATTATTAAGCATTTTTGTCTGGGAAAGTAACTGCTTCCCATATGCAGCGACTTCTTTTCCAAGAGTAACTTTACAACACATTTTATTAACTGAAGACGCTACTCAATTAATACAAGAGACAGTAGACAAGGGCTCAGCATAGTAAACAAACTGAGAGGTTTGTTCCAGCATCGCTCTTGTAGTGATGTAAATGCCGAGAGCTCTCCCAGAAGCAGCAGGCGCAGACGGGTGTAAGGGAGAGGAGGAGTCAGGCCCTACGGGCTCTGTCCCAGGAGCCCTCGAACAGAAGGTTGTAATGACTTTGAAGGAGCTGTTTTTGGTGGGAATAATCAATGTACAATGAAACCTTGTTTATCCAAAGGGCTCAGGTGACACTTAGGACCTCCTGATACAAGGTGGTGGGGGTGAAGGAGGGAAAAGTCCAGATGGGCGTGACAAGATCATCCTCCGGAGACCACGAATCGCCTCTGCCTGCTGAAAATTGGGAGGACATGTCCCCAAAGCCCTGTGGCCAGCCCCTTCTCACTGCAGCAGACAATGTTTGGAACTCATTCTACTCTTGAAAGCAAGCTCCTGCCACAGCTCACAGCAGACACATGGCGACAGCATCACAGTGGAGAGGTTTACACCTGGTGCACACTGTGTTGGTGCAGAAAGCATACTTGTTCAGGACTTCTGCAACGTGGCAGAACCTGTCATACCCCGGTGTGCCACATCGTGCCCACTTACACATTCGATCTCTTCCATTTGGTGGAAGGAGGCTGCACAAGGAGTCTCTTTGCAGCTTGCCACACCCTCAGCCTTCTTCAAAATGCCATGGTTTGAGAGTCAGAGCCCTATGCTTGCAATATCCAGGAAGCGTGAAGGAACTTGAGCTGTCAGGAGGCTTGCTTGTTGATTATTTAACTTCTTTCTGTTTTGTCCCTTCTTTTATCTGCCACTCTTAGGACCAGAGCCCTGGGTAAGAGTCAAGTTTGATCACAATGGTGCTCTGCAAATGTGTCCTAAACGCTTTTTCCCAGAAATCAGATCACCTGAAAAAAAGACCTACTTGGCTAAAATTGCACACCCCCACACTGGAACTTTAGATTTCCTAATGACTTGCCCATTGCCTGACTATCCCTGCATACACGGTCTGGCCCCTTGTTCAGCTGTACCGTATTCCTTTAGGCCCCTTCACACGGCTCTTCTGATGTTTCCATCAATTCAAATTGAAGAGCAAATTCTGAGCAATATGGTGTTCCTAAAGGATGGCAGATGAGGTGGCGTTTGGATTGCAGTGTAGCTGTATAAAAAGGGAATGAAGGAGCAGGGATGACAAAGGATTTATTAATGGACAGGGTGAGAGTAAATTTATCACCTCTACTTTAGAGTTCAGTCCTGTTCTATTTTTACATTTAGCAGAGCCCCTGAAAATGGAAGGTGCTGCAGCACCTGGGTCTTTGGTCTTATGGTGACATAGAGGTCACTGTAATTGCAGAAGATGTGTTGGGGTATTTTGCTTTGTAGAGAATCCTAGGGGGGGAGAAAAACTACAACAAACAATAACCATGCACAAAAAAATAAAACACAAAGAAAAAAAGGGAAATGTACGATGTTTTTCTCTTCTTATTTAGTAACATGAAGGTGGTAGGATGTTTGGCAATAAGGAGCCAGATGGAGGAACGATTAGATGCACACTGACTTGTCTTCTGTGTCACTGTCACTCTCAAAGATGAGCTCACAGGCTTTTCATTCACAAAAGGAAGGAGAAGCTTTCTAATATGACTCTCCTTTTGGCACCAAGGCTGCATCCACTAGATCTAACACACTCCTGGGGCATGATGAGCTCACATTTACTGAAAACTGGTCTAATGGAAATGGTGGTTTCAAACCCTGAACATCAATGGGGACCATTTCAGAATGTCTCCAGGACATGCAGTACAGATGTGCCAGAAGAAATTACACGATGATTAACCTCCAAAACATTTCTAATGCAGGCAGAGTCTAGGGTAATTCCCTTCCTTGTAGCATAATCAGTGCTGCCTGGCTAGAGATGCTGGCTTCTCATCCAGAGCAGTCCCGTATAGTGCAATCAGACATGAGAAACAAGAACGGGCAAAACAGCTGTTACACCCCCCCAAATTCTACTGAAGTCTTAAATACCATATATATTACTTATTCAGAGCCCCACACTCAACAGAAGAAACCAAAGCCAACAGAGTTACTACAAAATGGGTTTGCACAGTGGGAATACATCTCTGATCTGCTCAGGTTTGAAATGTTGTTCTGTGCTGTGGGCATCACTTCCACGGCCAAAATCAGAAGCTGGTAATGGTCTTCTCTTAGGTCATCACCTAAAACTCTGGTAGATTTTATGCACTAACTCATATGACCAGAAATCCTTGATATTTTCTGCACAAATCATCTTGTCTAATTGGAATGGAAAATTGTAAAACCTCAAGTGTGTGTAGCAAATGTTTCATGCTCACTAATGGGACCAGAAGCCAACGATCGACGCCCTTTGTAGCATCCTTGTGTTGCACTAAGCATGAATGCAGATCAATTGCTGCAGCCTCTTCCACCTTCAACACACACACTGCCAACTAAACGACTCCTCCCGAAAAGAGTTGTTCAGGAAAACAGGGACAGCCACCCCAGGACAGGATCCCAGCCAGCCTCAGAACTACTCCTGGCTCCAACAACAACCAGTAGCACAGACTGAGGAACAGAGTATGAAAAAAATAGGGCGATAACCTGAGTACACTCAAGCAGCAAGAAGCTCTGTCTGACACATGCAAACTTTAGGTAGACAGAGAAAACTAAGGACGCTGATCGCTATTTGCACTTTGGAAACTTTATGCATTCTTGGTGCAGTGACCTATGGAGTAAGGAATCCCTAAGAACTCATTAATAGGTGGTGTCTCATACAGCTCCACTGAGACTGAAAATGAGAAATAAAACACAGACTATTTGGGAGAGTTGCCTGTATATTTCACTGAAACATTTTAGATTTCCAAATGTTTCCTATTATTTATCATTTTATATATTTGTTCTTTTGAATTCCAAGGTAATGGGCCAAGTCTAGGAAGACTAGAACAGGATCCAACCAAACCAGAACAGAAAATTAAATTGTCACTTTGCTAAACACAGCTCAAGCCCGCAAAAGCAAGAAAAGTCAGCGTTAGAGCTCAAACTCCATCCTTGCCTCTGTCTGCTGCCTTTCAGGGAGTCTCCAAAGCTGGGGTGATTTCAGAGGTCACACGCAATGCCCAGGCACCACAAGAGAGGTTAGGGAGGGAGTCCCAGCCTTAACTCTGCATGTCGCTCCTTCTGTGGTTTCAAGTCAGACTCTCGGTGTTAGTACAACCTATTTTTTGTGGTTTAATAAATCACATACTTCAGCTTATGTAATGACTCAGAGTGAGTGATTGTATTCTCTTCTGGCCCAGAGGTGTGTGATCATATCCCAGCTCTGTAAGGCAATGGAAATCAATGGTTGCTGCTGGATTCAGTTCAGGCAGGCTGGGGTGTGTGGAGGTGGTGAGGGGCTGGCTCAAACTTTGAAAGTTTACTAGTTCCAGATGGAGTTGTTTACAAAAAATAAAACATTTTTGAATCAGCTTGTGGTTCAAATCTCCTTCCTGACCTTCCCTTACCAAAACAGACTAAAAAGAAATGGCTGAGTCCTTCTGCTGACTGACAGCCCGCTACACATGATCTAGTTTTCCCCTTGTTTTAAAACCTTTTGCGAGTCCAACTACCTGCTGAAGTTTAAACATCCTTAAGAGCTGAACGGGGATGTGAAGTCACACGCTGCACAGCGCCAAGGTTCGCTCTCCTGCACATCGAGCAGTGAAACCTGAAGCTGTTCACTGCTGCACACATCCTCCTCATTAAAAGGCTTTCCCATTACACAGAACTCTCTTGCATGAAGCACTTTGGCACCCTGATTGATCAAATCCCTTTGAAATCGTCTCCATTACAACACATCTATGGCCCTGAGAGCGAGGGGGAGGAGTGGACAGAGACTTGCCTGCATTATAAACTTTCGGGCTGCCCTGCAAAGCAGAAGGAGGAACAAAGAACAAGGGAAGGGTAGTCATGGATCAGGCCCAGCTCTGCTGGTACAAATGGCAAGAGCAGCCTCGGATTCAGGCTTGAGACTGAGCCAAACTGTGGCTCAACTCCACTTCACCCCTGGCACCCAAGGGCCAGACCTTGCCCACCTCGAGTATCACACGGGCAAGGGCAGGAAAAGCAGCAGAGCGAGATGCCTGCTGGCAGAAAGCCTCCCCAGGGCGGTGGCACCCCCCATTTTTGTTATTCCAGCCGCCACTCTGCCATCGGCTCGGCTGTCTTCAAGTGCTGGGGGCAGCGACTGAGAAAGGAACCTGCTTTGACAGATGTGTGGCAGATTTCCTCCATGATTAATTGGCATAAGGGACAACCCATTGCCACAGCAACTTTGTTGAAAGCTCTTTCTCCCAGCAAACCTCGAGGACTTGGGACTCAGCCATGCACATTTACAGAAGTCACTAGTTTCTCATAAATAAGACTGAAGAGAATTTGTTGCAGGAACTGTGTCTGAAAAATGTAACCTAGTTTACAATTTGAAGGGGATTTATTACTTTTATTTTTTTTTTTAGTGAATCAAATCCATACATCATGTGTCTGGCATTGTTTGTACTCTGTGGGCAGCTTATAAGAAGTCAGCAAGAATGGCTGGTTTTCCATATAGCGTTGTCCTGCTGTGATCCACAGAAAGCCCCCTGCCCTCTTCAGAAGGCATCCCTCCCCTTTGAAAACGTGGTGCGCACAGTTTCCTCTCACGTAACGCAATCAAGCGGGCCCTCATCACATCCATTTTCAGGGGATTATATTCAAAACATGTGCAAAGATGCTGAAGGGAAAATTGGTTTGGAGAGGTCAAAAGCAACAAAGCAGGATATTTGTCCATAAGCATTTTAGGGGAAACTGAGGCTTGCAGGGCAAATATAATGCGCTATGTGACATACAGCAATGCTTTCTGAGAAAAAACAACCAACCAACCAACCAACAATATTTGGAAAAGTCTTCTGAAGAGGAGAGGGAATTACTGTATTTGCCCCATGCAGTTTGTGTCAACTTTTCCCACTTGTAAACACGTGACTTTTCCTGCCTGAAGACAGAGAGAAATATAGAGTAAAGCCATTTCCTTATCCAAATCCCATGTCTCATGAGTCCAAGAAACAAAGACTCCAAGAAATAAAGTTTTAAAGTGAAAAGAGTCCTCTTCAACTTCACAGCATACAAAAATACTGCTTTAACTGCTCAGAAACAAAAAAGAGAGTTCATCCTTCTGGAGAATAATGGAAAGAGAAAAAAAAAAAGAAAACTTCTAAGCTGCCTTTTGCATCCTCTTAACCAGCACTTCACATATATCTTTTAGCTATAGTGTTTCACACATCTGATTTTGAAGTGCATTTTCACATTTCCCTTTGAATTATTATGTTTTTCTTGGTTCTCATTACAGCAGTGAGGGGACCCAACATCCCTCATAATGAAAGGCAGAGCGAAGATGAACAATAAGAATTGGAACTTCCCACCAAAGTCTGTGAAAATACAATTACGCTTCCATCTGAGAAATCAGAGCACGGCACTGGGGGGGATCAGCAGCCACACCAGCTTACGGAGTTTGTGCCCACCCCATGTGCTGGTTCCCAGTGCAAAACTCAGCCTGTAACTGTGACAAGCCACCACTTTGGGGGACCTCATTGTAAACCATGGCAGTTAGCAGAGCCAGGAAAACAACGAACCCAGATGAATTCACTGATTTAATTTAAATAAGGCTACGTGAACAGCTGTCAGGACAACACTGAGGGGCTCAGCAGGGTCACAACAAGCACCTGAGAGAGAGGTGCCACAGCTACAGCTTTGTAGGCTGGGTTGCATGGTGACGTTTGGGGTAAGGAACAAAGGATCTGCACTGCAAAACCTCTAAAATTCCTCCAGTGGGTGCACTTAGAGAACGGCTGTGCTTCACCCTCCTCTACCCATTGCTTTGCCTCTCCAGGCACAGTAATTTGATTGAAGCACTCTGTGCACAGTATGGGCCCTCCGCTGCTCCCTCTGCCCTGGGCTGTGGCTCTGCTTCCCTACTTGCACCAATTATTCTCCAGCTTCCCTCCCTGCCACCCCCTGGACTCCTCTGTGTTTCAACATTCTCTCTCTTAATTTTCCTTTGGAGTTAAAATAAACCTTTTGAAGAGATATTTCCTTTCCAGTGTCATACTACAATGCAGACCAGGTCTGCATTTGATTAGCAAATTCATCCCACGCTGGTGTTTTTGTATCCTCAGTGTCATGAACATTTAATAAAATGCTATTCCCTTCTCTGTCCCCACTTTTATTTTTTTTAAAGGGAAGATGTGTGTTAAAATGACAGCAATATTCTTGACAGAGGAAGGAAAAGAAATTCCAAAGTTGTTGAAGTTAGTAACCAGAAGTTTCCAAAAGAGTCAGCAGAAGTGGCAGGCAGCAAGCATACGGGTCACTGAGCACTTCTGTGTCTTACAGCCATGTTTGAAGGCAATGAGCACCTTTGAAAACAGCTGGGATCCTTCCAGCTGCCTCAGAAAACTGGGAAGCGGTATCACTACCAGTGCCTCCCTTCCAGGAGCCTTTCTTAGGGCCCAGAGGTACCAGTAACCCAGAGGCTTCTGGCCAAGAGCAGGAAGGGAGCCAGGAGCCAACAGCAGCAACAGAGAAGAGCCAGGAGAAAAGCAGTGTTTCTGCAGAGAAGGCATATGGATAGCAAAGTGGCATATCCAGATGTGTAGTAAGTAGTAAGGAGCATACACCTGGACAACATGTGCAGAAAACAACAGAATATAGCAAAGAAGGCACAGAAATAAGTGCCCAGGAGTAAGGAAGGGTAGGTGCTGGGAAAAGGTTGGGGCATAGGTGTGAAAGGCAGTGAGAAAAGGTGTAGGAATGACAAGGAAAGGAGTGGACAAGGAAGCAGAAACGGAATGAGAGAAGTGTTGGCAGGCTGTGACTCACAGGTTTCTAGGCTAGAGCTAGTGAACCTGCCTGTAAAAGTTGTGTGGAGGGAGGAGAGAGGATGGAGAGTCACCTCTGGCACAGCACACTCCTTTTGGCCGCTGTTGGGTTACATTCAGAATAAAAGTACCATTGTAAAAAAGGGAGAAACTACTTTTGTCTTCAGCTGGTAACCCAGCCGCTACCTTTTACCCTCAGAGAACAGCAGCGAGGAGCCCAGGATAGCACAGAGCACTAAGGCATCTTTTGCCTCCTGTGAAATGCAGCTCAGCAGCCCCTCCCTTCAGCCTGGATCGCGCCCATCCCTCTGTATTTGTGTCCTTCTGGCACACATTACATTTAGTGCTAATCTTCACAGGACCTAAGTATCACCAGCACAGATTCAGATATATCCAGACCCTACTTAGAGGTGAAACATTTGTTACGTTCACACGTGAGGTATACTGGGGTGAACAGGAGCTGCATGGCCCAAAGGATAAAAACAATGGGGGGGTGGGGGTCCTTAGTTCAGCCAAATTAGATATTCTATCAGAATCTGTCAGCATCCTTTCCCCACATTTCCCTCAGCTCCCAGAATCAGCCCAGAGCTCAGACGTGAACAATGAAATGTTAATCTGATCCATTGCAGCCAGCGATTTCAAAAAAACCATCCCAGAAGTCACCTCTTCTACAAACATACCCATCTAAAAGGGATATTAGTTGATGCTTTTGCAAAGAAACACTAAGACAAGGCTGCTTTTGTTGTAAGAAAGATCTCCCAGTGACAGGCAGCTGCTGTGCCAGGCCACGCACAAGAGTGCAGATGCGATTTACCTCGCAGTGAAACATCTCAGGCACCAGTTATTTTCAGTGTTTATCATCGGCTGGTGAAATGAAAGGGGTCTACCGGCATTTCAGAAGGGATAGCCAGGAATAATTGCTGACACAACATCTTAGCTGGCACTTTCTAGAAGATAGCCTCATTAAAAGGAAAAGTTAGAAGAGGAAAGCTTGCAAGTGTGCTTGCGGGCACGGCTTATGTGAAGGAACTGAAAATGAGCAGAAGGGCTGATAAAAGGCATAGAGGTTTTACACAATAGCATATTCTCCTATAAACCACCTAATTCTTCTACTTGGTATTCATCACTGTCAGAAGCCTTTATAGCAGTGAATGAAGGCTTTATGCTTAGCCTCATTATCAGCTCAATGATAGAGGGCAAGCCATGCACATGAAGTTCAGTACCAGAGATATGTTGTTAAAATGCTGCAATTTGTCAGCATTTAGATAAACAAATGAGGGGCACCCCGAGTGTGTGAAGTGACCTCTGCGGCATTCACGGGATATTTTGCCACTTGTTCTGAAAAACGTATTCAAGGCGCTCTAGATTTTCTTGGGTGGAATGAGAAAACATTGATTAAAAAACACCAAAAACACCAAACCCTCTTTGAGCAAGACGGAGGTTTACTCTCATTTTCTTTTAAGTTGTTTCTCTGTCTGTAACCCCGTTCTTTGTTTACTATTGTGCTTCCCATAGACCTCAACATTCCAGTAAGGCTTCTTGGGCTTGATCCTGAGCAACTGGACTCGCCAGCACATTCCTGGTGGCTTATTTGCCAGGACAGGCTCAGCGGCCTGTCACTCTGTGGTGTGAAGAGTTCAAAAACAACTAATAACCCATGTGAAATGATAACATATCACAGTGATGTAACTGAAGGAATGTGCTCTTCCTTACTTCAGCTAATAACAGAAAACCAAAGCAGAGTAGAAAAAAGGATAAACCCACCTCTTTAAAGACTTAACACCCTCATTCTTTCGCATTGGGAAAGCTGATCTTTTAGGTTTTATGTTCAGTAAAATTTACTCCGAGGCTGACTTTTGCCTGTTTCCTCTCAATTCCTTCTCCCCGTGCTCAAGCGAAACATGCCTGAAGAGCAGACAATGCTGCTTTGCAGAGGACTCCATTTCTCAGTTTCTTACAGAGTTTTTAATGATGCTGTGAAAGGCAGGCACCCGAGAAATCAAATCAAATGAATTGTAACACTTTTTGAAAAGCGAGATTATGATACAATGGGGTTTCAATCACCTCCGGGAGAATGTTTGTCTGAAATCAGGCCTTCCTCAGATTATACACAGCTGTTGAGCTGCCTAATGCTTTCACAGTTTTCCTATGTTGAAGGAAAATCTTGGTGGCATGGGATCACCATCAATCTCAATACCTCAAACAAAGTGGAGTCACTAAAGTCTCATTTGCAGCCCCTTTTCTTTTTGGCCTATACACAAACTTTTCTGCTCATTTGAAGAGAATTATGTGGGCTTAATTAAGTGTAGTAACTTATTGGTAGCAGAGTGTCCAATCAATGAAATGTGCAGATGTGATGTGAAATGATGGGGCGATGCTGTTGTGAAGAATACAAATCAGGCTGACGGCTATTATTTGTAGCCAAAAGAAGTTATTTAGGACTCAATTATCCCATTCACAGTAATTGTGGTGCACCAGATGGTTACAATGCATAAGAGTCTTCCACAACCATAACATTTCTTCTGAGCACCTTTTCTTCTTCTCTAATTCACCATACAACGATTAGTTTCTTATTGGGTGTTTATTGAAATGAGGGGGGCTAAGGAACAGATTTAGTGCATCAAGGAACAAAGGGGAAGGGAGATCCATGAATCAAAATAAGAGACTGCAGCTTGCTCTGTTGTTTTTCAGAGGCCTTGGAATAGTCGCCTTGCAGCTTATCTCCAATGACCTTCCCTCCCCTTCTTTCTCTCGCCTCCTTCTCTCCCCAAGTCCAGGAGATGTAAAGTTTTTCAAATGTGACCGGCTGCTGTGCCGTCTGTCAAAGCCTTTCCACCCAAGTGAGCAGTTTTTCATTTAATTCACTGAGTTGTCCTCAATAAAATTAATTCCTTCTCATCGGCACCATTGAAGCAGCAAATAGGAACAAAACCAAACGAGGTTGTGAATATAGTGCTGGTCATTAACTAGGGGCACTGACTCTATCATCTGTTCACCCCTTCATCTCATTGAGGTGTTTGCACTATGAAAGGAAAAGCAAAGCGGGTGGGGAGAAAGTGAGAACAGAAAAGCCTAAGGAGCCATGTTTTCAGTCAGAAAAAAATCAGCTTATTTTCACTGCAACCAGCCGTTCATACCAGAAGGATCTGGCACTTGCCTTGTCACTGTCCTAAAGCTCTTGCCCATCACCTACACGAATCAGCTGGAGGGAGATTAGGCAGAAGTGTCAGAACATGTGCACTTTGCCCGTGCAGAAAAAGGGGAGCCGCTGGGCACATCGCAGCCACATGCTGCTGATTTTGATGTTTCAATCTGCCTCTTTAGGAAAAGAAACTTTCAGCCTGGGCTCAGGTGAAAGTCCTCCAGGCTTGTCTCGGGCTTGTGCTCCATGACTGGCAGGACTGTGTGTCTTTTACCTACCGAGCCCAGCAGTGTCGTGGCATTCCCGGACTATCCTGGTGCAGGATAAGGAATATGCAAGCTTTAGTTTGAGCATACCTGTTGTTATGGTTACATTTGTTTGTTAAATATACCGATGGGGTTGGGAGTAACGTGTTCCTAACTACCCTGATTAAGACAACGGCATAGCTTTGGTGGCGTCTGCTCGAAACTTGATCATGTGGCTTCAGAGGCTGGCAACCACATCCTACTTCGGGGTTAGCCAAATAAAACTATATTTTGGTTTAGTGCTGCTAGCTTTGAGGAAATGATGGTTATGAAATTTGGGCCAGAGTTTATGTTTACTTAAACTACAGCTGCCACGAGACAAGGTCCATCTTTCCTAACGAAAGAAAGCAGCAGATGAAGTATGTCCTTTTTAATGACATTTTTCAAAGGTGCCTTCCAATTTAAAGACACAGATACTACAGTGCCACTTGTGTTCTGAAACCTATACTAAAATGACACTAAGCTCCAACCCACAGGCTCAAGTCATGCTTTGCGAACTGTTTATTATTTGCAAATGTATAAAGCTTGATGACATGTATTGCACAGATCTAATTGCAACCACGTGTTTTCTTTAATAAAACAAAACATTCTGTACCAGCAGAGCTATAACCAAGTGCTGATAACATCTGGTTTTCAGACCGTGCACGGATCAGAAAGATAACTTCCTTCTCCCAAAACAACAAAAATTAGAAAAAGAGAATAATCCCAACATTGGCTCTCTGACCACTACTGAACAGCCAGGGGCAGATTTTCAAAGACAAATAAGGGTTTCACCAGTCCTACCTACTATTGTTTCAAACAGTATGCTTAACACTGATCTAGGAACTGAGTGCTTCTCTAAAATGTCTAGATTAAAATGGACCATATATGTGCTACAACATTTCACATCTATTTCAGAAAAGAAGATGAAGAAACAGAAGGCTGAGATGAATGGTTTTAGTCTCCATTTGTTCCTTTCCTTGGCACAGGTTTGCCATGGGGACTTTGGGTCCCTGTAATCCTGTTTTCCATCTTGGCTACATTCCTTAACAATTAAGATAGACCTCTGCACGAGAATCAGAGCCTTTCTTTTCTGTTTTTTAATAGCTCGGGAATAATGCTACCACATCTCATGACACTGTTGGGAAGAGACCTTCTCCAGAACATCCAGGGGACCAGGGTTATGGGAAATCTGCATCGGTACTTAGAAGCAGATGGGCTTTGCCATCAGCAGAACTGAAAATGAAAATTAGAAACCTTGATTCAAGTTATCTTCTCTGCATTCCTGTCCCTTTCACTAACTGGATCAAACAGCCATATAGTCTCTATCACGGTTTTTGAGCAGACCCCTTCAAGGTGAGCATGACTGGTCTCAAGGAGTGGAATGGAACTTTTCTCCAGGGGTGAGTGGATTAGAAACAATATATCTGTTACGTTAGGTGGAGAATAAAACTCTGGCATGACTTCGGTTGACCACAAGTCTTCCATTGACCTCAGTGGGTACATATTTTCACACAGTGCTTCCTATCCTGCAGCTTAGTATCATAGCAAGCCAGGGGTGCAATACTAGGAGTTCAGATTCCTCTTCGAACCAGACTAAAACTAATTGAATTTTGGCACAGCTTTCCTGACCATTACGCAGTTTAAAAAATGATAGTCGTGTTAGTCGAAGGGAATTACAGCCTGTACCCTCTTCAGTAAACTCTAAGATAATTCCACAACTTTGGCTCATAGACTTGCAAAACCCCAATCAGATCTCATCTCACTGCAACGGAGAGACAGAGTAGTTATCCAATATAGCTAAAACCATAAAACTTTGTTCCCACAGTGTTTTCACATTAGGCTTTAACCAGAACGCAGACCCTGTTTCTCAAAATTGAGAAACGAAGCTAAGGTCTGTTCTGATTTCCTGCAGAATTTCTCTGACTAATTCTGTGCTCATTCATCTAAGCACATTTAGTCCCAGCTGCCAGCAGGTGTGCTGGGAGCTTCAAGGCTACGGGGAAGTCAAACGCAGAGGGATTGCTCTTACCCACGACACTACGCATGCTAAATCCTCAAAGATTTGCCTTCCCCTACAGTTATTTTTATTGACTCCTATCAGAGGGCTCATGCGAGGCAGGGTGCTACTGGACGACATCATTTCTAACACACTATAAAAATGATTCCCTGTCATCAGGGCTTCAGGGGGACATAGACTGATTTTTTATTTTTTTTTATGTGAGGTGCCTAAATATCTCAGAAGAGCTCAGCCTTACAGACTAGGCAAACAGAGGACGCCAAGAGGGCCAAAGGCCAGGAGGAGAGAGACCTCTCCGAGGGCATGTACCCAGATGCTTCCACCAGCTTTGGCGTTCCCAGTGATGCCAGTGAGACAGCTGGGCTTAGGTGGGCACAAAGTCAGTATCAGACATTATCAAAGGTTTGTGACTGCTCACCTTATGCTCCAGTTCCTGTGATGTTTTAACTTTTTTTTTCAGAAATTGTTCTGCTGACATTGCACTTTCAGGCTTCCACTCAGACTGGCCTTATTACAGCAAAATTCCAATATTTATGATGTTTTTTTGTCTCCCAAGCAAGAAGAGAAGTCTTTTCCCATACATTTTATTTTGATCTTATCTATTAAGGGCTATAGCCCCTTCATTCTATGCAGGTCTCTCATTTTTGCTCTTTAGTAAGAATAAGAGCAAGCAAAAATATATGATGAAGCCTTAAGCCCCCTGAGACCTATTCAGCATTGAATTTTGCTATGAACTTGAATGCAAAAAGTACCGTCTCTCATTATTGGACATGTATATATCATCTACGTAAAGACTCTCTATTCCCTCTCCCCTTTTTATGCCTTTTATCACTTGACATTGGCTTTACATTGGCTGTTGGAGGTCAGTTAAAAGACCAAGATTTGGATGAGAACATTATAGCACACTCTTGTGAAGAATCTACAATATGTAATTACCACTGACTCTGTAAAAAGCCTTTCTCCCTATTTAAAGAAAGAGTTGAAATGAGGATTCGATTTAAGGTTGATCAGGGTTAAGGTCAAAACCAGTCATATATTTTTATATCTATTGAATTAATCATAAATACTGTTTTGTTAGGTGGAGTTATTTCAGTTAAAGTGGGTTCTACACCTTTGAAAACTATTTTCAGGATAACTGGAAGCAATTTTTTGTATTGATTTATAAATGACATTGTATATATTTATTTGTTGTTTCTCAGGCAAAAATTAATTATTCTAATAGTTGACTTTAATAAAGAGGCAAATAAATTTTTGTTCCAAAATTATATACTCTTCAAACTAACAAATAAGCAGGTATTCCTGTTACAATATCACTTTTCTTTAAACAACTTGTTTTCCCAAAGACAACTGTGGTATCCCGGACACCCAAGTTTGGATTATTTTTTTAAATTTTATTTTTTTTTTAGTTTATCCACTACTAAGAGCAGAGTTTGCAAACAAATTGAAGACCTCAATTCTGCTTGAAACCCACAGTTTTGAACAAAATTTGTCATTCATTTAGAACCACTGTGTCTCAGCAGGGCTAACGTATTAAACTGGATATTTAGGTAGGGAAATAAGAAGAGTAGCACCAGAGTACACATCCTGCAGGTTTGTATATTTTCACCAAAGTCATACAAATATCTTTAAGGCCAGGTATTTGGGATAAGGCTTTTTACTGCAAGGCATGAAACTGATTTGCATCTACTCGTCCTAAACATAAAGCCCAGGCTACTACAACTTTCACTTAAACACGCAGGAACGAAAAAGACCTCCAAGGAGACTTGGGCAGAGGTTCCCACAACAGAAGTGAGCGATGAGATCTGAAGCAGAAGCAGCTAGGAAAATGTTACTAAAACCATTCCAACTGCCTCCCCCAATTACGATCTACAATTTTTTTAAAAATAAAAAAAAAAATTCAAAAATCTGTTATGACTTTGGAGCAGAAAACTTGATATTTCCTCTTTAAAATTAATTTTCTTTTCAAAATATACTGAAATCTGTATATATAACAAATAGATCAACAGATATGACCACAGCGTGCCTGAAGACACACAGATTTGCTGTGCCCGCATCCCTGGGATCAAGCTCTGTCCGTCACTACGTGTAGTTGGAGTCACAGTTGGATATGGTGGGACACCCCCTTAAGGAACATTAATACCTCACGTGGCGTGTATCTCCCAGTGTTGTAACTGGTCTTTACAGGGAATAGTGATGCAGGAATGGGATGGTTGGTAGGGACAGACTCCTGAGCTCAGTTCCACTGAATAGTGCTCTAAAAGGATCTTTGTACAGCATTTCTCTCCTCCAGGGATGGGAAAGAAAGGCTTCAAACTGAATTGATGCTCCCCCCTCTTCCAAATGCATTTGGTTAGCTTCAACCTGGGCCCTTGGATTTAGGCAGAATTTCCCTGAAGACTGTTTGGAGTCCAAAAAACTCCCAAAGTTCCAAATTTCATACAACATGAGACATTTCTTCAGTAGTTGATCAAGTTGCTTGTTGAGATTGGAAGCGCCTAACATTCTCTGCTCCTTTGGGCTTCCCTTTCCCCTCCCTTTGCCCCCCAGTTCTCCTTGTCTTTCTCAGCATTGTCTGCTCCCAGACTCCAGCTACTGCCCCCATGCCACCCAATGTTTTTCAGCAGAGCTGAGGGGAGGGAGGGACACTTCTTGATGCACTGCAGATGTGGGCTGTTAGTGGTGCTTTCACATGGAACTCAAATTGCTTGAACAAGTTTAACCCTGTGACTAAATTCTCAAAAACCTGCAAAAACTGTAAGCAAAGCCCATGCTCCCATCTAGGCTGAAAGGGGCAAGTTAATGAAAGAAACCCCCACCCTAGCAATTCACAGGATGCATGAAAAGAAACCTAAACCCCCCACATTCTCAATGCTAATTAAGCAATAACGATCAAGGCACAGAGTATTTCCTGGGGATTAATAACTAACTGGGAGGAGATGATGACCCCAGACAGTCATTAATCCTCAGGAAATGCCCTGCATCGAAGCTGTTATTGCTAGTTCAGGCTAAATATGTGAGAAAAGAGATTTTTAGAAGTCCATCTTGCTGGAGGTTTTTCAGTATGTTTTCTCTTTGGTTGTGATTATGAGTCCCCTAGAGCAGGACCTCTCAGGTCCATCAGCCAACTGGATTGCACAAAATATTTCTCCAGATCCCACCAAGGTCAGAATTAAAAATGAAATCAGAGTTCCTTAAATAGACTCTTCTGCAGATATATCTTGCTGTTCTCTAGACATTCAAACCTGATCCTGAACAATATAAAACTTTGTCAGCTCCCACTAAATTCAGTGAGGAGGTTGGCCTCTGAACCCCGAATTTGCGTAACCTCTGAAACTCTCTTCATCTGACCAGCACTGAGCCCATGGAGCTCACTGCTTCTGAATCCAGGCCCTAACTCTAGGATGTGTTTGATGTCAAGTGCATGCTTAACTTTAGGCAAATATATGTTCAATTGACAACATTTCCATAGATAACGTGTGTTATTTAGGAACCCTTTCCATCTGAGGTCTTCCTTAGGTCTACAACTCCCAGCAAATCACAGGCAGTAGCAGGGCACACGTGCTGAAATTCAAGCACACATAACCTTTTCGGGAACTGAAACTGCATTTAGTGGCAAGAGTCACAACCAGAGTGGAATTACCACGCTGCACAGATCGCAGGGGTGCAGCCCAAGACCCAGCCCTTGTGATCACGGCGAGACATTCTCACTTTAAACCTCCCTCACCCCAAGTGTGTGTGTCCGCAGGGAACGCACACTGGGATCTTCAAACAAACAGCAATTTCTATCACGCTTTTATAAAAGAGATATGACCAGAGGATCCTAACACTACATCCTGACTATTTATTGCAAACTGTTGCATGCAAGGAAGACCCCAAGACACACACATATGAATGAATACATATGCAAAAGAAAGGGTAGAGAAAAATCCTATCATCACAAATCCCCTGCACATTGATGTTTTCTGGTCTGCTGAAGAAAGAATTTAGCTTCTGCAAACAAAAAAATGGAAGTTAAACAAAAACTTCCTCATTCTTCATGTTTAAATTTTACTGCAAACAGAGGGTTTTTTTGTATGCCATTAAATACTTCCTTCAGCTTAGAAGGAGAAACTAAGTAGAGAGACATTAATCTTCCCAGCTAGGTTAAAAAAAATATAAAGGTAGTAGCATAAGTAATAAGAAGTAAAGTGTCTTTTCTAAAATCTTTGCTATTTAAATATTATAAAGGTTAATAATGGTAAACAAATATGTTGCAAATATTTGTGTTAATGTATATGTGATATGTTTTATTAAGAACAGTTCCATCATTCTCTCAGCTCTTCTGTGTCATTCTTTGTCAAAAAAAAAAACAACCCAAACCCTAAATGATCAGAAAGTACAATAACAATAAGCCTTGCCTGAGTTCAGCTCCTATGTTAGTTTGAAACCATGGAAAAATTCAGTATCTAACCAGATTAAGCTGAAGCAAAATACTTAAAGATAGTTAGAATTCAGCTCCAGCTACTGGGAAAATTTAGGAATTATATTTTTTCCTCTAACTATAGCATCTCTAATCAGAAGAAGAAAAAACAATAAGACAATGCAATATACAAACTATGAACAGCTAGATGAATTAGCAAACTCCACTTCCACAGGATCCCTGCTTTATCCTCCACATAAATCTTTTTGCTTTGCAGCCATACCAGCCCCTAGTGTTAATGATGCAATGTCAGCAGTTTTGGTAAGATTTATACAGGAAAGCTACACTGAAAATTGCCTGGTCATTATACATTCCTTTGCAATCAATGGAACACTACAAATCTTGAAATACATTTGTGCTCCTATGACTCAGACATACTCCGTAAATGCACCCTGACATTCATTAGAGGATACTTAAGCATGGTGTTGCACAGAAAAAAAAATAAAAATAAACTCTCTGTGTAATTTTTTTTTTAATGGAGTATATACAGAGAATATTGTAAGAGCAGGACTGGAAGATCTATCTTTCAGATGAAAATTAATAATTATTCTAAACCAGAACCTACTGCTTCTCCATACCATGGGAGCTGTCACTTGGTCTAGAGTTTCATGTTGGCCTATTTCTTATTAGCTGGGTTAGGCTGGCATCAAGGGGCTATCATCTGTCAAAATATCAGCAGGAGAAACAATTGACAAAGCCACCACTTGAGAATGTTGAGTAAACTGGGTAAAAAAAGCAGTGAAAGAAGTTAATGTGCAACCTGGCACACAGTACCAGCCCAAGCCGTGAGAACCACTTACGTGATAATTGGTCCCTCACAATATCTTCTGCTCTGTAAAACATTGTCTTGGGCTTGTCTTTCAGCACAGGAACCGATCTCTTTGAGACGCACTGAAACAAACACCCACCTGAAAGCCCGCTCCAGCTGACGGGGGAGGAATTCGGGTGGGAAAACTTGCCATTTCTGAAGAGCTACAAACAGTTTCAGGTAACTCCAGACTCACCCAGGGTCAGCAGAAAAAAGCAAACCGTTTTTTTGAAAGAAGAAGAAACACATTTATATGCAGCCATCTATTCAGTTCAGACAGAAATTAGTAACCTCTGGGATTCAAAGTATCTTTCTCTCCATTTTTATCCCCCTTGTTGCCCAGCCTTAAAAAAAAAAAATAAGCCTTATTGTACCGACTGAGCATTACCACAGGGAGAAATGTAAAACCAGGAATCAGAACAAACAGAGAAAATTAACAAAGCTGGTCTGTCTACAAAATAGGAACCCAGGCAGCAGAAGCATTAGAATATAAGAACAGATCACGAAGCATCTTGGAAAATAAAGGTCTTTCATAGGGCATCCAAGCTATTCTCAGTGTTTCTTTATGTACATATGCATGTAAATATACACATACTTGTATATATAAGTTTTTCAAAGTTGGGGGAGTGGGGGCAAAGTGACTAAAATCAAAGCTAATGCAGTGTCACAACATTAACACTCACGGGCATTCGTATATAATTGCATTTTTGCAGAGGTGAGAGTGCAAGTCGTCATCTGAAACCTATCAGAACAGATGATGCAAAAGCCTGAAGTAGAGGAATGAAATTCACCCTATAAGGCAAATTATTTTACTTTCTAAAGTTGGTTCACTTTGAGCTTGTGAAGTGACCTAGGAGACTATTCTAAAACAGGATCATCTTGAGAGAAAGGATCTGATTTGTAGCTACTGGAAAATATGAAATCTGTGTATGTTTTGGCACATCTTTAGATTCTCAAGAGTCAAGGAACGGACCTCTCTGTTTTTTAATGATTCAGAGAGTGGCAGTCAGTCCTTAAAAAGTGGGAGAACTCAATGTTTGTAGAGCAAATATAATTTCCTTTGTGACAGAAAAGTTCCCATAGCAGAATCTGTTATTTCTTGTGTTGTTTTAAAAAATTGTGATCCATATTCAGGCTTGTTGCTTGAGCAACAAACATGTGAATAAATGCTGTTCTCAAGAGATAGTGTTAATAGTAGGGCCAGGTGTTATTTTGTATGGATCTGAACCTCGTCATATTAATAACTGCAGATGAATCATGACAAATTTCCTTCAGATTTTACCAAAGCTTATGATAGCCATAGTTTCCTACTCAGCTTATACTAAATCAATCCCTATTCCACAAAAAGCACCATACTTTTCATACGTAGTCACATACTGACTGTCTCCCAATATGTCAAAGGAAAAGTAAAAGGACAAAGTGTTTGGTAACCAAGATTAATAAAAAATGTTATGGGATTTCCTTTGATGACATCACCCAGCATCTCACCAAAACAGCAATACCACAGCCAGAACACCTACATGGAAATAAGAGAGATAAAAAGAAAGCACAGAGACGAGACTAAAACTCAGTCCCACGTGAATAAAGCTTGTACATCCTGCTTTTATGTTTGATAACTAAGCTGGAGTTATGCAAAGAGCATCATAAAGTCTGCTATACCTGGACTCTGTTCAGGTACCAGGAGAGAATGGAAAGGCTCTCAACTGAGGACCCGTGCGCCCACGTGCGGATGAAAAGGGCTTCCTAGGGAGAACATGCTACAGCACTTACACATATTCCAGGTGGAGGATGCAGCTGGAGACTGGAACCTCCCTTCTGTACCACCTTCAGGCATATTTTTACTCAGATGAATAAAAAAAGTCCTAGAAGTGAGTTCAAACACTGGAACCATGAGCATCCATAGCATATAAATGCCAGTCACCCCCTGATCATATCCAGACTCCTCGAAGCAGCTTCTTCCAGGACAATGTCTAGGCCCAGTTAGCAACTCTGCTCTTTAGGGATTGCTCCCAGAGCAGCCAACACAAGATCTGGTTTGACCACCTCAACATTTCTCTAATATTATACCAGCAGGCTTTACGCCCTCAGACACTCTCATGTGTCCTTGTGCCATACTTATAGGAAAACCAGACAAATTTGTGTTTAAAGAACCTCAATTCTTGCAAGCAAAACACTAATATAGCAGAATCAAGGCCTTAGCAGTCTTACCCCACTGCTTCTGGACAGTTAATTTCCATTGCCCTACTCCTGATTTACCTAATGGCCTAAGAGAAAACCTGACCCTCCTTTTCCTTGCCAGAGGAATACTGGGAGTAAACTGAATCCAAAGGAATTCAATACTGTTCTAGGCTTTGCCTGTAAGCCGAAGAAGGCTGAGATAGTCTAATGCTGTCATTAGTAAGAAAACCAAAGCTTTAGTACCCGAAGTCAGTACTAGCATATGGAGTGCTCAGCAGATGGAGTGGTACAGAGATACACATCTGGAATGCAGGTGCTCCACCAGATACTTGATGGCATTCCAGCAGCTGCATTTCCCTGTAGGCACTCTCTGCTGTTTATTGCCAAGAAAGAGGTTTGTCCTAATTGTCATTAACAATAACAACAGTATCTCCTCCCCCCTAACAAGCTAAAGGCTGGAGCCAGTCATACAAGTCACTTTGCTTCCCTCCTTAATTCTCTTATGATTAGACCACCCTCCTCTTCATCTGCTTTGCAGACTGCTACACTGAGGTGGATATCAGAGCCACCACCAGCTGCAAGTGTTTTATTGCTTGTCAATTCTTCAGCTGAGCATTTGGATTCCTCAGCAGCTGGGAAAAAAACAGAGGAGAGCAACAGTGACTTCTTGAAATTTGAGTTTATAACTGGTAGCTTTGAAAGTCTGACCATTTTCTGCTGTGCTAATGAAGGGTCACGATTCTGCAATGGAGGGAGGAGAATTTACCAGAAGCCTTTTCAGACAGGACAGCTCTAAATATAGTCACGCTAAATAAACACATCTCTTAGGAGATAGGCCCCATTCATTCATCTAGCCATACACCCTGTCTGAGCTCCACTAAGCAGCTTTAGTACTCTACCAGTGAAGTTACATATCTTTTAAGCAAGGCAGAAGTTTATGCACATGCTCTGTAGGCCACTCCAGCCAGTGCTTAAATGCATGTTCCCCTGGAAGTATGCCACAGTACTGGAAAGAAAGTACAATTAAAAATGGAATTGAGTTAACCAAAGCACTGGTTTAGCTGACTGCTAATCCATAATTCAGAATGTATTTTTTTTTCACCCCAGTTAAATTTTCAAAGGTCTTAATAACCATGGATATTTAAAACTCAATTTCTTATTTTAAAACCTTAAACAAGCTACATAAAACCTGCTATGAATATCTGGAATGCTCCATCTGAAGGTCTCCCCCAAAGAACAGAGACTTGCCTCGAGCAAAGAGTGGGGTATTTGATTTAAAAGGATTTGTGGCATCCTGCTACTGCTTTACTTCTACAACACCTTTTAGAATCTAGCTGGATACAAAGGCTAATTCATTACAAAGTCAGTAAAATTTTAATATTAAGTTCTTAATTAATCTTCTCAAATGGTTCTGTTATTACAAAATACATACCAAGTGAAAAGATTTTTGATAGCAGACCTATAGAAAGCAAAATATAAAAAAGTGTGTGGTTGTTCAAGAAGAGTTATTAGAAATGATAGGTTTGCACTCACTCCCAGCACATGAAAGTTTGTCAAGCCCCTCTATCATGCAAATTCTGAAGCTTTCTCATTGGTTGAACTTGTGGCCATCTATAACTGAGGTGACAGCATGAATAGCTGCCTCCAGACATACCCTTTTGTCTGAAGTACTGTGTTGCTTATTTCCACTATTATCTATCTTCCTTCATCCACTGCATCTTGACTGATAGGTAAACTGCATGAAGGTGTTGACTTGATTCTTGATGGAGAACTGTGCACATCAGATTTGCAATATAATGGTCATTGTTTTACTTTGATTGGTGGTTTTGTTTTGTTTTTTTTTTCCATTGATGAAGTTCTAGTTCCTTCTTGCATTCCTTACACTCAAGTTGCCCAGCTCTTGAATACAGGGGAGAAGAAAAAAAAAAAAAAGAGCAGGCAGAGTTGCTCACTGATTTGTTCTTTCCAGCTGTAGAGCTTTGGATGGGAAAAGATCGCTTTCTTCTCTCCTCCACCCCCAAGTTTCCAAGCACCACAGTCTGGGAATAGTTAGTAACACACAATGTGCACCAGGGGCGATCATTTACTAACACATTATTGTGAGAGGGAAGCCTATAACTCACAGGCGAGCCTCAGGCACACAGCGATTCTGGACAGGATTGCTGTGTTGGTGCTATGCACACACTTAGTGCTGCGTTGAAGGTCCCAGTCTGCCCTAATAGGACAATTGATCCAGCTTTTAGGGCACTCACTCAAGCACTAGGAAAGCATGTCAGAGATATCCTGCATTACACCTGTTTAAAATGCCAACTCTGGGTGCCTACATTGCTTTATACACCATAGTAACTGTTACAAGTCAAAAGATCATTAAATGATTCTGATACCCCTACTCAGTCATGAAGGAAAGGTAGTTAGGGTGCTCAAGTTTGACACCATTACAGAGAGATCTCATTTAATTTTTCTTTCTTCCAAAAAAAGACTTATTGCCATGGGGGCAGATGTTTTGAATGGAGAAGGTTTTATCCTCATAAAACTATGAAAGCATCAAGTATCAACAGACTCAAACCATCTTATAGAGCAAAAGGATGGAGAACTTAACATCAAAATAAATTATATTTAGAATAAATTAAAAGAGCATGATCGCACTGAAAATTTGTTAAAAGCAGAAAGCAGAGCCCAAGTTTGTTGCTTTTTAAAATAGGCAGGAAAGCTAAGTTTAAGTTCTTGAGTTCTTGAGTTTAAGTTCTTCAGTTCCTCAAATGCCCAATCAGTCTGGCTTTACCACACTGCTCATACTACTGCAGCCATCCATGAAAGGTCTGCAGCTCCGTGACTCTCTTACCACAAGATGGAGGTTGCAGCGGGGAGAAAGGATGCTGTTCTAATTTTTGCTAGTTAGAAATGATCCTTTGAGGAAATTCAGCCCGATTAGCATTGCTAGATCATTACTGATCACTTCTGTCAGTCCTGGGTGATCACAGTAACAACACTGTCATGGTACCAAAGGGAAAAAAAAAATTAAAAAATAGCAGACTCAAACCACTTTCTCAGTGATCTGAACAAAAGGCATGTCTGTCTTCCGAGACTAATAGCTTAGCTGAAACTCTGATGTTCGAAAGCAGTTTATTTCACTGCATAGCATAGGATGCTTTGACTATGCTATCCCTTGACCCATTCTATTAGTGGAAAGCTTAAGACTTTCATATTCTCCAAGGCCTCCCTTTTTCTTGACCTGGACTGAAACCACATACCATACCACAAACGTATGCTATTTCAGGCACTTAGATAGAGTTTTACAATTCCAGGCTGCGATCAATTACTGACTATTTGAGAATTATAACAAGGCCTTTTTCCACAGAACTGAAATCTGATGGTGACTTCAACTAGGAAAAGCTGAAGAACTGGTATTTAAAGAGGAGGCCCCAAATGGATCCATATTTCAAGTTTTAGGAAACTCAAAACCGGCAACTTTTGTGCTAGATTTACTCAAACACTGCTGAGGACAATGGAACTTGCATAGGTAAAACATTACATTTATTCTATCCTCTTTTTTAGATTATGTTTTGCCACTGGGGAAATATCTTAAACTAAGTCAAATATATTCTGGAAGAGAAAGCCTGTATCAGTAGTTAACTAGTGCCTTTAAATAAGAAAGGTGGTTGTCTCTACAGTCAAGAGCATGCAACTGTCAGTTCCATGGAATACTTCTACTCATTTAAGACCACTTCACCAGGCTACCTATGTAATTAAGGTTCCTGACTTCAGGTGACTGAAGTTGGATGGGATGACCAGAGACACATATCCAGAGAGGGCATTATAGTAATGGAGGACTACGATCCTGCAATCTCTTTACACACTGCTAAAAAGGACTTAATGTAGAGTTAAAATCTAATTTACTTTGGACTCGTGCAAAGGGCCCAGTATCTAAGGCTGTACTGCGCAACACCACATCACATGGAAGTGTTCAAGCTAGCTTGAAATAACGTCTACAGAGCCAGAAATAATATATGTTTATATTAGTGTGATATTTCTAACACAGTAAATAGCCGTGATAAAACACAGATTCAAAGTATCACGTGAATTTTCTTCTTCTGAAAGCCATATGCAGGGTATTTGCACTGAACTATGAAGGTAACACCAGGAACTTCCTGCTCTAACAGCACAAGGATGTGGCCATGTCCTTGGTGAGGGCTTTCATTCCTTAACCAAGTCCTATTTTAATATAGTGCACAATAAGAGCTGCATGAAGCAAATACTTACTATTCTAAGCCAGACTCCAAAGCTGTGATTGCCATCCACCTGGCAAAGCCACAGGAAATATGCAAAATCACAGAATGTTAGGGGTTGGAAGCGACC